>NC_091993.1:127171100-127369871 GCF_044704955.1 Pristiophorus japonicus
GTGTTTCCCACATTACAACAGCAACTACATTCCAAAAGTACTTCATTGGCTGTAAAGTGCTTTGAGACGTCCAGTGGTTGTGAAATCCAAATCTTTCTTTATAATAGAAATATAAAAAGAGACAGATTATATGCTTTTAAAATGGAGGAATTAAATAATCCCAGCTCTCTAACCCACTCAGAACAAAAACTCGTAAAACAGATCAACATTCCGCTCCGATTTTATGCGGACCCTGGATAACGGTCAGCTGACTGAGCAGTTCTTCCTAGTTTTCAGGAATTATGCACTTTGTTGAAATCCAGGTCAATAGACTCTAGGTTTAGCTTTGGGTCATCCCCTGCAGCCTACACTTGGTCTTGATTCCCCACGTGTGATGCCTCAGGAGAATGAACAAGTAGAATGTTATAAACACAGTTTTAGTTTTCCCTGATAAACTTTATATTGAATAGTGAAGAGATAATTGCACTAATATTCCAGTCAACTTGGTACCTATCTTATTTTTGCAACCAGAAATGTTTTATATTAGTTTGGCTTGTGCGGATTATTTTCCTGTCCCTTCTTTGACGATGTTACAGCAGTAGAGTTTATTCAGCCTCCCTGTCCATAACCACCTCCAGCTCTACAACCCTCCGAGATCTCTGCTCCTCCAGTTCTGGCCTCTTGCACATTCCCAATTATAATCGCTCCAGCATTGGCGACCAAGCCTTCAGCTGCCTGGGCCCCAAGCTCTGGAATTCCCTCCCTAAACCTCTCTGCCTCTCCTCCTTTATGCCCCTTAAAACCCATCTCTGACCAACCTGTCCGAATATCTCCTTAATTCTAATTCTGCCCTCTTGAACATCCCTGATTATAATTGCTCAACTATTGGTGGCCGTGTCTTCTGTTGCCGAGGCCCCAAGCTCTGGAACTCCCTCCCTAAACCTCTCTACCTGGCTTTCCTCCTTCAAGACGCTCCTTAAAACCTACCTTTTTGACAAAACTTTTGGTCACCTGCGCTAATTTCCACTTGGGTGGCTCAGTGTCAACTTTTTTATCTTTTAATACTCCTGTGAAGCGTCTTGGGACGATTTACTATGTTAAAGGCGGGACGTTTTATTACATTAAAGGTGCTGTATAAATGCAAGCTGTTTTCATAATCTCCTTGTTTTGTTCCTATTAGAGCTCCCCTCGTTTATGAAAACCCCCATGGATTTAACGATCCGGACAGGCGCCATGGCGCGGCTGGAGTGTGCCGCAGGAGGCCATCCGATGCCACAGATCGCTTGGCAGAAAGATGGCGGTACGGACTTCCCAGCGGCACGGGAGCGGCGTATGCACGTCATGCCAGAGGACGATGTCTTCTTCATTGCCAACGTGAAGATCGAGGACATGGGCATGTACAGCTGTATGGCCCAAAACACGGCTGGGGTCATTTCTGCCAATGCCACGCTAACCATTCTAGGTGAGAGCTTGGCTTTAGTGAAACCTGCTGTTAACATGGAGGGTGACCACATGCTGCTTGGGAAAATAAGCATATGAATGGGGTAGAGGAGCAATAGTGGGTACACAAATCACTAAAAGTCCCGATGCAGGTTAATAAGGCCACAAAAAAAGCAAACAAAGCTGTGGGGTTCATTTCTAGAGGGATAGAATTGAAAAGTAGAGAAATGATGTCAAGCTTGTATCGAACCTTGGTTGCATCACACTTGGAGCACTGTGCACAGTTCTGGTCTCCCTACTATAAAAAGGATATAGAGACCTGGGAAAGTGCAACACAGATTTACTCGAATGATTCCAGAGCAGAGGTCATAACTATCAGGAAAAATTGAACAGGCCGGGGCTCTTTTCTCTAGAAACCAGAAGACTGAGGGATGACCTGATCGAGGTCGAGATTATGAAAGGGCAGACATAGAGAAGATGTTTGCACTTGCAGGTGAATCCAAAACTAGTGGCCATAAATATAAGATTATGGCTAATAAATCCAATTGGGAATTCAGGAGAAACTTCTTTACATAGAGAATGGTGAGAATGTGGAACTCGCTGCCACTGGGAGTGGTTGAGGTGAATAGTATCGATGTATTTAAGGGGAAGCTGGATAAACACATGAGGGAGAAAGGAAAAGAAGGTTATGGTGATGGGGTGAGATGGAGAGGGGTGGGAGGGGGCTGGTGTGGAGCATAAACCCCGGCAGGGAGCGGTTGGGCTGAATGGCCTGTTTCTGTGCGACAAGTACTGTGTAACGCGTAACGAGCCAAGAGTTTCATGCGTAAAGTCTTAGAATACCGTTGATGTGCTATTTATTGTGCATGATAATCCAAGATTAGAACAGATTGTGTATTGGGTGGGAGGTGGTTATGGAAGACTAATTCTCACTTTGCATATTGGGTTTCTTGTGGCTGTGACCAAGGCTGTGAGTGGATTTTGCTGAATATGACAAAGTGAACTGAAATTCCTTGACCAAAGTTAATGTTCTTTATTTTTCTAGCTGGCAGTGGAAACTTGTGGAGCCTTTCACCCCACCCCGCCTCTGCCCCACTCCTACAGTGCTACGGTTTAGTTCTGGTTCAGAGTGTCTGTCCACTGCAGTGACAATTTCACTGACCTGTGGACTGAAGTTGTCCTCTGACCCACAGCACTGATGTTCATGCCAGCTGCAGAGTGGCTGCCTGGAGCTTGCAGCTAAGGAGCTTGGGAATGTCAGCCGGCTGCACTAACCTGGTTAATTGACACTTCCTTCTTTCTGTCTCCTCCCCCACCGCAGAAACTCCTTCGTTTGTGCGGCCATTAGAAGACCGGACTGTTGCCAGAGGAGAGACTGCTGTCTTGCAGTGCATTGCTGGCGGCAGTCCCACTCCGCGCCTGAACTGGACCAAGGACGACGGCCCACTAACCGTGACGGAGAGGCACTTCTTTGCCGCTGCCAACCAGCTTCTGATTATCGTGGATGCTGGCCCAGAGGACGTTGGGAAATACACCTGCGTCATGTCCAACACGCTGGGGACGGAGCGCGGTCACATTTACCTCAGCGTGATCCCAACCTCCAACTGCAACTCTATGCATAAAAACTCGGTCTTTGAGGAGGACGGCTGGACCACCATTGGAATCGTGATCATAGTGGTGGTGGTTTGTGTGGTGGGCACATCTCTGGTCTGGGTGATCGTCATCTACCACATGAGACGGAAGAGTGAGGACTACAGTATTACAAACACAGGTGGGGCAGGCTTCAAATTGTGTGTGTGTGTGTGTGTGTATAAAGTCCTGTATTTCCATCGTAACTTCCTATGTCCCATTTATAATGGACCAGCAACGTAACTGGACCAGCCACATAAATACTGTGGCAACAAGAGGCTGGGTGTTCTGCAGCGAGTGTCTCACCTCCTGACTCCCCAAAGCCTTTCCACCATCTACAAGGCACAAGTCAGGAGTGTGAGGGAATACTCTCCACTTGCCTGGATGAGTGCAGTTCCAACAACACTCAAGAAGCTTGACACCATCCAGGACAAAGCAGCCGCTTGATCGGTCCCCCATCCACCACCTTCAACATTCACTCCCTCCACCACCGGCGCACCGTGGCTGCAGCGTGCACCATCTACAAGATGCACTGCAGCAACTCGCCAAGGTTTCTTCAGCAGCACCTCCCAAACCCGCGACCTCTACCACCTAGAAGGACAAGGGCAGCAGGTGCATGGGAACACCACCACCTCCACGTTCCCCTCCCAGTCACACACCGTCCTGACTGGGAAATATATCGGCCGTTCCTTCATCGGCGCTGGGTCAAAATCCTGGAACTCTCTCCCTAACAGCACTGTGGGAGCACCTTCACCACACGGACTGCAGCAGTTCAAGAAGGCGGCTCACCACCATCTTCTCAAAGCCAATTAGGGATGGGCAATAAATGCCAGCCTTGCCAGCGACGCCTACATCTCAGCAATTAATTTTTAAAAGTTGTCCATGTAAACATGTCACATTATAATTGCCAGTGGTGGTACAGCAGCGCCTCCGCAGATAGGAAAGTGTAATTACAACTCGTTTATATACACAAGAATTAGGAGCAGGAGTCGGCCATTCAATAAGATCATGGCTGATCTTCTACCTCAACTCCACTTTCCTGTACTATCCCCATATACTTTGAATCCCTTACTATCCAAAAATCTATCGATCTCTGTCTTAAATATACTCAATGACTGAGCATCCACAGCCCTCTGGGATAGAGAATTCCAAAGATTCACTCAATCTCTCCTCCGAGGACAATCCCCCATCCCAGGAATCAGTCTGGTGAACCTTTGTCGCACTCCCTATATGGCAAGTATATCCTTCCTTGGGTAAGGAGACCAAAACTGTACACAATACTCCAGGTGTGGTCTCACCAGGGCCCTGTATAATTACAGTAATACATTTTTACTCTTATACTCAAATCCTCTTGTAATAAAGGCCAACATACCATTTGCTTTCCTAATTGCTTGCTGTACCTGTATGTTAACTTTCAGTGATTGGTGTAGAAGGACACCCAAGTCCCTCTGAACACCAACATTTCCCAATCTCTCACCATTTTAAAAAATACTCTGCTTTTCTGTTTTTCCCACCAAAGTGGATAACTTCACATTTCTCCACATTATATTCTATTTGTCATGTTCTTGCCCACTCACTGAGCCTGTCTGTATCCCCTTGAAGCCTCCTGCTATAAACGTGGACGTAGGGATTTATAATCATTTGGGGAATAGGTAGTGTGTGCAGACTTTTAATAGATATCCGTGCCCTCTGAGCTATTACAAGACACTAGGGTTAAGAGGACTGATGCAGACTCTTCAAACTTCAGTCCGAGTGGGTCAAAGCAGCAACGGGCCTACACCTGAGATGTTGACCAACCATCTTACTCTTCAGGTGCTGAAGACTTACTGTTTTTATTTGCAAACCCTGGTCCAGTTATGCCGCACTGCTAACCTGAAGTGTGTTGTTGGAGTCTAAAATTAGGTTTTGACTCCCCTTGTGCAATGAAACAAAACAACTTCAACAACTTGTATTTATATAGCGCCTTCAACAGGAGTATTATGAGACCGAGCCCCATAAGGAGAAATTAGGGCAGGTGACCAAAAGCTTGGTCAAAGAGAGTTTTTAAGGAGCGTTTTAAAGGGAGAGGTTTAGGGAGGGAGTTCCAGAGCTTGGGGCCCAGGCGGCTGAAGGCACGGCCACCAATGGTTAAGCAATTATAATCAGGGATGCTCAAGAGGGCAGAATTGGAGGAGACGTATAAAGTAGCCTTGGTACTCTTGTCTGCTGACCCTTGTAATGAATGCTTCTTGTTTAAGAACGCCATGTACCAATATAGCGCCATGTCTACAGTAAGCATCTGCCAAGATACATGCTGTCGTGTAAACTTGGTTATTTATTGGAATAAGACCAACAAAATATTTGTTCAGTGAATTAAATACCTGTATTGTAGAGAAAGAGTTCCTTCAGGTACAACATGAATAGCTGGGCTTAAGTTGAGTTTATTGCTAAGTGGAATGTTTTAACAAGTTTGTTCTTTTCCCCCCCCCCCCCCCCCCCGCCAGATGAAATGAATTTACCTGCCGACATTCCAAGCTATCTGTCCTCCCAAGGAACTCTGTCCGAGCCGCAGGAAGGCTACAGCAACTCGGAGGCTGGTAGCCACCAACAGCTCATGGCATCTACTGCCCATGGCTACGTACACAAAGGAACCGATGGTGAGTAAAGGTGCCTCTGCTGCTCTGCGCCCGGGTTTGTTGGGATGGTGAGCCCGGCTTGGGGTGCCACACCATTCTGGGGCGGAGGTGGAGGGGGGGTGCTCCTGGCTATCGGCAACAGGTTCAAGTATCGGGGGACGGAAGGGAAAATTGTGGCAGTTATATGTAAGAGAGGAACCTTTCTACCCAAAGAACATAAGAAATAGGAGCAGGAGTCGGCCATTCGGCTCCTCAAGCCTGCTACGCCATTTCAATAAGACCATGGCTGATCTACCTCAACTCTACCTTCCCCACTATCCCCACATCCCTTGGCTCAAAGAGCAATCGCGATGTGGAATGGGTTACCAGGGAAGGACATTGAAGCAGTGTAGATAGGTGCACGAGACAATCTCGAGAGAGATGGGACTGAGGGATAGGGTGGGGAGTTGGGGTTGATCCAAGAAAATCCATCAGGCTTGTTGGGCCAAACGGCTTACACCAGCTTCTGGAAGGGAATTCTGTTCCAGTTGCAGTGTGTTGTTAACTCGGTTTTGGTGACATAATACAGTTGCTATTGATGTGCCTTGACTGTTTTACATAGAATTTACAGCACAGAAATAGGCCATTTGGCCCAACTGGTCTGTGCCGGTGCTTGTGGTCCACACGTGCCTTTGTTTTAAGTGTATTCTAGCCTCGATGTATTGGTGAAAATGTTATGGAACTATATCGTCTGGTCTTGTGCGGTGCCCTGGGCATTGGGACATATCTGGGCAGGGGAGGAGGCTAGTTAGACATGTCTAGTAATGCATTCTGGATTGTAGTGACTGAATTAAATGACGGTGTTGTGGAGTATTACAAAGATACTCAACGCGGTCTGTTTCAGAGAAAAGAACCGTTTATTATAAAATACTCGGATCGAGGGAGAGACAGCTTCTACACGAGTTCAGTAACTCGGTGACCCAAACCAGCTGTTCTCCCCGAGCAGCTTCAGGGCTGCTATTTTTATACATTCAAAATACATACAAAATCATGAAGCATACGTGCGGAAGTTTTCCATTGGTTGTTTCCCCTAACACGTCAAGTCCTTGCCTAGTTACAACAATTTCATTGCTACATACAATCTCATTGTTACTTCCGTGCGTCTCTTCTCTGATTAGTTAAAATAAAAATGCAATTCTTTTGTTGCACGAAAGTATGAAGCTGGGCGGTCTATTCCGTTCAAACACTGTTGAAGCAAGAATACAGCCCGGAAAATCATTATTTTTAAAGAACTTGTTCCCAGACCTATGCGTCCTTGATTAATGACAGACAAACTGGAGTGTTTGTATTATTATCTCGTACCATGCTATGTGAGCCACCCGTTCCCACAGCTTGCCTCCCCACGATAAGCCTGCTTTCCCATCACACACTACATTCCTGAGAATTACAAGCTCAGCTACAATACTTTTAGAAATACTAATGATTTTAACCTCTTCAATCCCCCCTTTGGTCATATGGTTAATCTAACCCAACGTGACCAATTATTCGCCTTGTTTGATTCACGTGTACTCCGCTCCAGTCTCGGTGATCAGCCGATAGGTTGGGAGCACCCACAAATCATATCAGGTATTCATTCTGCAGCAATTTGACCTGTTCCCTAGCTTGTAGCTTTGCTTGGGTAAACTTCTTCTCGTTTATTATACTTGTTACATAACCTCATCAACCAACTCAAGACTATTACTATCTGTACTGCCACTGGGGTATGTGAAAGGATCCTTATCCATGGAGTTGTTTTAAACGTTCATTCCCCAATTCCATAGTCTCGAGTACCAAGGCGGGTTTTTCAGGTTATCCTTTATTTCACTGTCCAGTTCTTTGCCTTTAACCTTTAGCTCATTATATTTTTTTATGTTATTGCTTACTGGTCCTTTGAGCTCGGTTAAATCTTCAGATAACTGGAATTGGTGGCGCTCGCTCTTTCATGTAATCATCAATATTTTGCTCAATCTCATCGCTTATATTTAATGTCATTGTCTTCCTGGCGTGTATATATGTCATGCGTGCTCGTCCCACCGCCACCAACACTCTGGGAGTAAAGCAAAAGTTAGGCATTGTAATGTTACAAGTCCAGCCTCCATAATCGTAAGTTCCCAGGCTAGTTACCACAATATTCTCCTCATCCTTAATAGGCATAATGTGTGGGTTTGCTTCAGGCAGGGCTTATTCCAATGATACATCCTTCCGTAGTATTGTCAAACTCGCAGCTATCTTTGCTCCCGTCTCCCACTGGGTGAGGACATATAGTTAGGCTTCCTTCTCTCCAGCACCCGGATAAAGATATTCCCCTTATCTTTCCATTCTTTTTGATCGCATACTGGTCCATCGGGTAATGGCAGATGTACTCTTCCCCTCGTATTATCCCTATAACTTCATATTGAGGATACGAGCCTTGGTTTATTATGGGGATCACTAGTATTATCCCTACCATAGGGGTTTGTTTCCCCTTACATCCTCCTGTAACCGCATGCACCCTAGTCATTCCTTTCAGGGTGCAGGCGTCTAATGGCCCAGTATGCTGTGCCATTTCTTTCAACTGGGTGCTATTTATCCAATTTAGAACTCGCCCAGTTTGTATCTGATCCATATTGTGTCTCACCTGACCAATCATCTATCCCCCATAGGCATGACCTGTCTCTCTTTTCCTGTCCTCGGCATCGTCCTCATTCCTGCTTTTTTAGCTTGTTAATTGTTCGTGCATGGCCTTCCAATACGATATACCCTCTAGCAGTATTTTGGATGTTTTAGATCCTAACTCTGAAGCTGCTTTTCCTATCCCGGCCTGTTTCCTCATTGGGACCTCCATCGTTCCCCTCAAATTATCTACTCCTGCTTGGATCGCCTATATATCTAGTGCATTTACTAGATGTGTCCCTGTATTTACTCCAGTTAGTATGTCATTCCCTATAGATCTCCTCTGTCTTCCTCATTTGTGTCTCAGCTGCTTGTGATACTCCCTCGCTCCTGATACGTCACTAGCTTTTCTCAGGATGTGTCTTAGCAACCGTGTATACAACGCTTTAGTCTTGGGGCTACACTTTTCTGGCAGGTATAGGTCTGTTAAATTTCTGGTCACAGGTAACATTTCATGCTGCACATTGTCAAATAACGACATTCCCTCTGATCTCGTCACCAACCCGCCGGGCGGGCCTTCAGTAACGAGAGGGCAAGTAACTGGTGGTAGTGTTGTTGGTCCTGGGCTTGTGACTATAGGTTTTTGCCAATAAATCACCAATGCTGGACCTGAACACTTTCCCTCTTCCTGACACATGACCCATTCTATGGCTTTTAACCAGGACGGCTCTAAGACCATGTCCCTGTCTGGGTCCGGACAATGTACTATTACTTCTGTTCCAGGTTCAACTACCACGCTCTTTCCTGATTTACAATATTCAGGTTTACAATATTCAGTAACATTTTGTTAATATTCAGGTAACATTTTGTTACCCACTCATCTTGTGGCTTCAAGATAAACGCTCCTGACACTCGCTGCTTTACGTAGTTGTTGTACCCTCCGGTGTGGGTATGTGCTTTTGGGCCCCCTAGGGGCAGCCTTGTAGCTTGTCTTTGTAGAATCATAAGGGCGGTGGAGATCACATTTATATCCATTCTGTTGATAAAACACATCCTGGATATTCCAGGTTTTTAGTTAGATTCTTACCATTTCTACTTCTATCGGATCATTTGCACCGTTTCTCCGGACATGTGACCTTTCCCAGATCCATTTCATTATGGCAAGTACCCCTAGAATTGCAAATATTAATCCTAGTCCCCCGAAAAGTCCATCTATCAATGCATCTCTCCACTCCTTATACTCCAAGGCGTACTTTAAGGAGTAGATTACTGGGAGTATCTTGGGTTCCACCATCAGCCGTACCCTTAAATTCTTTCAGCTGGGACCAATGTTTCCATCGGTCCCCACCGTTCATATTTATACACGCACATATGTCACCACTGATTCATACTTCATATGGTTCGCTCCATCGTGGGGCGAATCCAGGTTTTCCTGGCAATTTGCTAACCATTATCTTCGCTCCAACCTCTGGCACTACCGCCAAAGGTTTTGTCCCTTTATCTTTATCTTCGTCCCTTTGTCTAGCTTTTATTTCCTGCCGCATCTCTTTCAAGCTGCTTACTCAATTCCATCACATACTTCCTGATTCTATCTCGTAATGGTCCTAATTCTGCCTCTCCTGTAACTATCCCCTCGGGTAACTTCATTGCTTGTCCAGTCATTAGCTCATAAAGGGTTAATCCTGTCGTTCGATTTGGTGTGGTGCGAAACCTCATTAGTATCATGGGTAGTAATTCTGGCCAGGATTGTCTGGTTTCCTATATTCAAAAACAGTTTATAAACTAATCACTTATCTTAACCTACAAGTGCTCGCAATTCAAGTTCTCGCAAATCATTTCCAAGGCTACTTCCATATCTTATCTTGTCTTCCCCCAAACGGCATTTCTGTCTCACATCAGAGAAAATGGCATTTTTAGATTGTTTCCAAACTTTTTAGTATTTTATTCCTAAACTGTTTAGAATTATTTCTTTTAAAAAGGTTTCCAAACCAAAGATTTTCCAATACAACCAAAATGTTTATCAAGGAGAATCACCTAAAATATCTCAAAATCCCAATTCAAATACTGTACTGCCAATCTTTTAATTAAATCTCTCACTGAGCTAGAAACTTTAACGTCATTTAAAATAAGATTCTACACAAAGGAAAACGAGGGCGATGCTTCCCCCAGCCTATAGCCTCGAGAAACCCACCAGGCCTTTTTTTAAAAGGCATTTAGTATCTTTCAACCCAATGTAATCAATTTTTAAGTTTTCTTTTGACAAGTAAGTGAGCGTAGTCTCGTTTTTTAAAAATTCCGACACGCTAATACTAATGATTTTAACACTTTCAATGGGATAGGCTCAAGGGGCTGAATGGCCTCCTCCTGTTCCGATGCTAATTTAGGCTTGAACCGTGCTAATTTAGGCTTGAAACTCTGTGCTTTCACCCAATAGGTATTTGCTACGTAGACACTGGGAGTGAGACCGACGCTGACATCCTGACCACCCCCCTCACAACAAACCTGCACGGGAGGATGGGAACCTTGTACGCAGGAAGGAGTAGCTTCCACCCGAGCGAGCCTCGTGAAGGACTTGCCCAGCAGGCCAACCCAGGTATGCTTTACAGGCGCTGCTTACGTTTGGGATGGGTACCGGGTACATGCTTGGAACGTAAAAATCAGTGCAAGAGAAGACCATTCAGCCCAGAGAACTCTGTACCAAGTCCGTACAAGGTTATTACATAAGAACATAAGAATTACAAGCAAGAGATGGCTGCATGGCCCCTTGAGCCAGCTCCGCCATTCAATAAGATTGTGATTGATCTTTGACCTCAACTTCACTTTCCCGCCCGATCCCCGTATCGCTTGATTTTCCTAGAGTCCAAAAATCTATCTCCACCTCAAATGCTCCCAACGATTTGACCTCCGGGGCCGAGAACTCCAAAGACCCACAACCCTCCGAGTGAAGAAATTCCTCCCCATCCAGTCCCAAATGGCCAAACCCCCCTCCCCCAGCCAGGGGATGCAGCCCCCCCAGCATCTAACAGTATTCTAATGCAGGGTTATTCTTTCCTATGCTGTGTCTGCTTGGCTCATTTTCTAGCATTCTCATCTCTGGTCAGAAACTTATGGGTTTAAGCCTTACTCGAGGAGTTGAGCACATAATCTAGGCTGACTCTCCACTGCAGTACTGGGGAAGTGCTGCGTTGTCGGAGGGTGCCGTCTTTTGGATGAGACGTGTAACTGAATCTGGGTGGATGTATAAGATCTCAAGGCACTATTTGAAGAGCAGGGCATCTCCCCCAGTGCCCTGACCAACACACAGCCTCAACCAACATTGACAAAACAATATAATTGCTCATTGCTGTTTGAAAGTAAAGACTTGCATCTATATAGCGCCTTTTACGTCCTCAACATCCCAAAGCGCCTTACAGCCGATGGAATATTTTGAAGTGTAATCAATATTGTGATGTCGGAAATGTGGCAACTAATTTGCGCACAGCAAGCTCCCACAAACAGCAATAACCGGATAATTTGTTTGTGATGGTTGAGAGATAAATATTGACCCCTGGACACCGAGGAGATCTCCCCTGTTCCTCTTCGAAATAGTGCCATGGGATCTTTTTACATCCACCTGGGAGGGCAGACGGTGCCTCGGTTTTAATGACTCTGCCGAAAGACGACGCCTCCGACAGTGCAGCACTCCCTCAATGCCCAGATTATGTGGGACTTAAGCCCATGACCTTCTGACTTAAAAGACGAGAGATCTTGTGTACAAAATGGTTGCTGCGTTTGCCAATGTTGCAAGAGTGAAAGTTGCTCCAAAATAATTCATTCTGTTTGAGGTGCATGCCAACATCCTGAGGCACACAAGATAAATGTCGATCTTTCTATCTCACTGCTCAACCTGCCAACGTCACTGGAGTGTTGCTTAAATGATTATTTTTGACCCCATAAATCTGTGCCTTCAGGTGGTACTTCCGGGTCGCTGGTGATTTGCTCCGATTGTTACGACAACGCTAACATATACGCAAAGAGCAGAGAGTACTGTCCATACACGTTCCTTGGGGAGGACGATCCCATGGAGCAGGCTCTGACCAACATTCTGGGTCAGCTTCCAAAGGACAGCTTCGCAGTGCACGCTCAGCACGAGGGCACGGCCCTAGACAGTCTGATTACAGAAGCCGACATGTCTGTTTATCTAACAAACCACGACAGGATAGGCAACCCTGCCACTGCGGCTCAGCAGCACCACAAGGGTAAGTGGCTCGTTCCACGTGTAAAGCCCAGCGACGGCTGCCCGAATATCGAGAAATCAAAACCGCCGACATTTGACTCTCTAACCTTCAGCCCACATCTTGCAGTAAACATAGTTTAGTGGAAGCCACACAGCTCTAATCACTGCCATTACTGAGCTTTTTTTTTAAAAAAAAAGAAAAACTGCAAGTGCTGAAAATAGAAGCATATAAAATGTTGGAAATTCACAGCATGGTCACCACATTACAGGAAAGATGTGATTGCACTGGAGAGGGTACAGAGGAGATTTACCAGGATGCTGCCAGGACTGGAGAATTTTAGCTATGAGGAAAGATTGGATAGGCTGGGGTTGTTTTCTTTGGAACAGAGGAGGGTGAGGGGAGACCTTATTGAGGTGTATAAAATTATGAGGGGGCTGGATAGAGTGATAGGAAGGACCTATTTCCCCTTAGAGGGGTCAACTACCAGGGGGCATAGATTTAAAGTAATTGGTAGAAGTATTAGAGGGGAGATGAAACATTTCTTCTCCCAGAGGGTGGTGGGGGTCTGGAACTCACGGCCTGAAAGGGTGGTAGAGGCAGAAACCCTCACCACATTTAAAAAGTACTTAGATGTGCACATGAAGTGCCGTAACCTACAGGGCTACGGACCGAGAGCTGGAAAGTGGGATTAGGCTGGATGGCTCTTTTTCGGCCGGCGCGGACACGATGGGCCGAATGGCCTCCTTCTGTAAATTTCTACAATTAACATTTCTGGTGAAAGTTCTGATGCGAGTCCAATGTAACATCAGCATCTGCTTCACACTAATTCATTCAAAATGCTTTGTGACGGCCTGCGATTTGTATAAAGTGGAGTCCTGCTCCCAACCCAGCTAAAATTACCTGTGCCTTTGAGGTGTCGCGGTGGATTTCCAATACTGCTGCTGTGTCCGTATTGCGAGGAGAATTTTCCTTTGCTCTGGTTGTTTGACCTTCCAAGGTCAGTGCTTCTTGCAGCCAGGTTTCGCTGGCACTTTAGCTCTTAGTGTGAAACCACTTCACCTTTCAACAGTCACTTCAACATTCACTCCCTCCACCACCGGCGCACCGTGGCTGCAGTGTGCACCGTCTACAAGATGCACTGCAGCAACTCGCCAAGGCTTCTTCGGCAGCACCTCCCAAACCCGCGGCCTCTACCACCTAGAAGGACAAGGGCAGCAGGTGCATGGGAACACCACCACCTCCACGTTCCCCTCCCAGTCACACACCATCCTGACTGGGAAATATATCGGCCGTTCCTTCATCGTCGCTGGGTCACAATCCTGGAACTCCCTCCCTAACAGCACTGTGGGAGCACCTTCACCACACGGACTGCAGCGGTTCAAGAAGGCGGCTTACCACCACCTTCTCAAGGGGTGATTAGGGATGGGCAATAAATGCCGGCCTTGCCAGCGACGCCCACATCCCAGGAACAAATTTTTTTAAAGTCAATTCTGCTTCCCTCGTGTTGCCTGCTTTTTAAAGATTTGTCCTTGCCCATCTATACGTGTAAATGAGTCTGTCTTTTTATCGAGGTAACCGTGTTTACTTGGTGGGCTTTCAGACTTTGTGAACGGGTTCAGTACAGTAAATCCTGTCCGTATTATATAATTTATCATGATTGACAACATTGCCAGTCGAGGGGCCGAGAGTTGGCTTGTATACCCTGGGCTATAGAGGATCTAATCGAGGTGTTTAAGATGATTAAAGAAGTTGATGGGGTAGATGGAAATAAACTATTTCCTCTAGTGAGAGGGTCCAGAACAAGGGGGCAGAATTAGAGCCAAGCCATTCAGGGGTGATGTTTGGAAGCACTTCTTCACACAAAAGGTGGTGAGAATCTGGAACTCTCTCCCCCAAGAAGCTGTTGAGGCCAGGGGTCAATTGAAAATTTCAAAACTGATTGATTTTTATTGGGTATGGCGGGTAGATGGAGTTAAGATGCAGATCAGCCCCTGATCTCATTGATTGGCGGATCAGCCTCACGGGGATGAATGACCTCCTCCTGTTCCTATGTATTGTGTTTAAAGTGAAACATGGCGTGTTTTTGATTTTCTTATTGCCTGTTGTTTTTGTATCCCTTGTTAGAATCCTGCCCGCGGCCTCCATGGGGTCTGAATGCGGATTCGGGGCTGCACGCGCATTCCCCTTACTCACAGCAGCCCACGACTGTCCACGAGAATCCGCGGGCTCTTGCGGATGGCGAGGACGAGGCAGAGGGCGGGTCTGAGCCCCCTGTGGCCAACAGCGGACTGAGCCAGAAAAGCCTCGAGCAGAGCACTGGTAGTGAGCGGACTCTAGCTGTGCAGGCCTACGGGGCCACAACGTAGATTGTCTGTGCAATGAACACGAGTGCATTGGCGGTACTCTGAGCAACGGAACCTTCACCCACTACCTCAAAGCCCCGACACTAGCCAGGAGCACCGCAGATATGTATGTTTATGATTAGGCTTTTAACAGACCCTCCACATCGTCGTTTACTTTCCAACATTTCTAAAGTCAGCGGAGGAATAATTCCATTTCAAGCGCCTTTGTTCTCCCAGTGCCAGCCACACATTGTACATACAATAGTGCTAGGAGGAGACTTTAACACATCAGTGTCAATACTTTGTAGACAAGGAGAACAATTGGAATTGCAGAATGCAATCCCTAAAATATCGGTAAACTTATTGGAATCTCATAATAAAAAATGGAATTTGACTTAAAACATTGGCTATAGGAAAAAGTCGCACTCCAGCTAATTATGCTTCAATGTGCAGAAGTCTTTCTGTTTGACATCTCATTCGTGCCCTCCACATGTTTGCCCTCCGCTGATTGCAGGCTATACCCGCCAGTAATTCGCCTGGCTGGGAGTGGTCTCCAGAAAGAGGTTTGGAGCGACGGGATCTAGAATGGAGCTGCGGGTGCAAGTGAACACGGGGTGCAAAATGTAGCTGACACCTCAGTGACAACACTGCAATATGTAGCAGCTTCAAGGACAGCGTTTGGCTGGGCAAGCGCGTCTAATTGTTCTCCCGTCTGAATTGATGCGATTGCTCATTTTTGCTGCTCGGAGTCTCACTTCCCAGTTAGCCTTTCTAAAAGGAGCCCCTCTTTGCAAAGGCAGTAGCAATAAGTTAGAGTGGCAGCCAACAGAACATTTACTCTTCTCTCCCAAGTGAGAGAATTATGTAGGCAGGCACCACGCTGAGTTATTGGTCATGTTCCAGCCTCAATGCGGCTAATGTAGAGCCATTACAGTAAGCGGACTGCATTACAGATGTGGAACACACTGGTTGAATTGTGGGCTTTGCATTGCTGCCAGTGTCCAATTCCTGCTGCTATGAACATTACTGGTTTTGTGAAGCTTTTGGAGTTTTGAAAAGAATGAAGGTGCAGCCAAGGGCAAGCTCGAGGTGACGTTGGCTGCTGCGTCTCACTCGCAAGATGAGAGGTTGGGCGCCTTCTGGTTTGACACTGGACAGCCGGTTAGCCGCAAAAGATCGACTGGTTTTTGAGTCGCGGCGAGTGTGTGAATCTGAAAGCGCCAGCCATTGATTAAAGATACCGGATTGTTCCTTGTCTGTTGACGGCGTGAGCAGCAACCAAAGCACCGTCTCCCAAACCCCCTTCCCCGGAAGCGAGCGACAGGCACAGCATGTCTCAGTGTCGCTCTCCTCCTGTGTTACTGCATAACCTCGGCAGAGTAATCATAAACATACATACAGCTTTTTATTTTGGCCTGGTGGTGACCCCTCGGTGGGTTGCCTACAGGAGAGAACCTGCCAGGGGGCCAGACACATAAACAGCTCCGTGCAGCTGATGAAACCTTCCCCCTGGCCACAATCTTCTGTCTATTTTGAAACCTTTGGTATAAATTGACTCTTGCATTTATAACTTTTTTATATATATATTATATATATATATAATATATATATATATATATATATATATATTCAAATGTAGAGCCTTATATAATGTAAATAAGTTTCCTGTTTTTTTTAAATTGTGGGATTGAGTGCTTATTGTGGGAGATTGGTACAGGTGCCCTCTGCATAACTGGGCCAACACCTTCCATTCCACCATCTGAACTGTGTCCAAAATCAGTCCTGGTAGCTGCAGCTTTGTGCAATCATCACTGTCCTAATCACTACAGATCAATACGATGGCAATGGGAGCCATTCATAGTCCGTCCCCGATTCCAGCTGTTCTGCGCGCATCGCGGGCAGTTCTGTGCATAACGCGGCAAATGTTCCCTTCAACCTGCGTGTCCGCCTGGCGCTCTGCAGCTCCCACGCAGCCGGCTCTCCGACTTTTAAATATGAAAAGCTGTGCACGCGGGGTATTGTGGGACTATTAATCACAAGCCGTAGGTTTCGTTACCTCCCAGGATTTTGGAAAGCTTTGTGCAATCCCACAATTGCGGCAGAAATATCAGGGCAAGATGGCACACTGCATGCAGACAACATGGCTGACATCCCATTGGCCAGCTTCAGAAACTTGTGAATTCTCCCATTGAATAAGCACCTGTTCCTTAACTTCCTGCCCCGACATTGGATCTGCTGTCAGTAACTGATCAGAGTGAAGTACAGCAGCCCCCCCCCCCCAAACTAGTTTAACGTGCTGGAAGTAGCACAATCGTGTGTTGTAACGATAGCTACTTGTGCCGCCACAGTTTGCAATTTCTCCCTTCAGTTTTCCATTGCTGCTCGAACTGCTCATCCTCCTGGCCTCCCAAAGCTGGTTTGTAGTCACGAGAACAGGAAGGAGAAGGCCGTTCAGCCTCTCAAGTCGTACCCAAGACTTATCTGGTGTGAACCGGGAGGTGGAATCCTGCCCAAACCCTTCAGCACAGTAGCTGCTCTGTTGGTTGCAGTTGCTTTGCAGAAACGTTAATTAAATGGTCAGTCGTTTTGCCTTCAACTCAGAGTAGTTGTAATCCCGGTCCAAAACAATCTCCTTCAGCTGTGAGTGGATTGACGGTGTCTTACCGTAGTGGCTCAGGGGCCGCACCAGACCCTGCCCTACACCTTACACTATCGCCAGGCCTTGCCTCGGTTACCATGGGATACGTCCAGCACCAAAGGCCACTGTCTGAACTGAATCTCTGTGCGTGCATTAGCCTCGTGGTTCTGTTACTGGTACCAGTAAACCAGCTTCAGTCTCACACTGACCAGTTTTTTGAGACTGAATTCAATAAATCTGTTAATTTGTGGTTTAACACTAGGAGAAATAAACATGAAAACTGCCAGATTATTGGGGAAACCCAGCTAATTGACTGACTGACTGACTAATGTCCTTCAGCGAAGGGGACCCTGCCCCCTTACCTGATCTGGCCTTACACGTGACTCCAGTTCACACCGGGTGCTTGATTCTTGATGCCTTTCCAGTGTCGCCCACATCCAGAGAACAGTCAGTCAAAGAGACCGCAAACCCATTTAAGTGCTGACATTTAATTGTGCAGTGCACAGACTGGGCTATTCTAGCACAACTATTACTTTGCTACTTGTTAATTGTATTTCTCGTATAATTCACGCCCTCCATCACCTGGAAGCAAGTCTAATACTAAGTTAATTTGCCCAGGACTTTGAGTCTATAATCTCTGTTCTAATCACCTCTCAGGTGTTGGCTGAAGATGTCACTCGAGTTGGGATGAGGTATCGGAGCCACTAATCTTAGTTTGATACGATAAATCCAAGTTTGTAGGCTGCAGCTTAACTTGAAACATAAGACTAGAGATGTTTTTAAATACCTATAGCACAGAAGGAGGCCACTCGGACGGTCGAGCCTGTGCCGGCTCTTTAAAGTGCAGTTGTGCTTATCCCACATCCCTGCTTTTTGTCCGTGACCCTCTGGTACCTGTCCAATTCTGCTTTAAAATTATTTGGGAATCGGCTTCAAGAACCTTTTCAGGCAGAGCATTCCAGAACCCGACAACTCTGGGTGAAAAAATTTCCCCTCATCGCCCCTCGATCTTTCGCCAAAATCATCAAAATCTCTCACTATCTTGAAAACCTCTTATTAAGTCACCTCTTAACCTCTGTTCCAAGGTGTTTCAGAAATGCTCTTCAGGCATTCATACCACAATCTGCGAGAACAGTTTGTGAAATGTATTTGCAGACTGGCTTGGTGCAGTGTTGGGGTCTTTGAAATCATTGCCCATTGTTAGTTGCCCCGAGGAGGTGGGGATGGGGGTGCAATTACAGAACATAAGAAATAGGAGCAGGAGTCGGCCATTCGGCCCCTTGAACACGTTCTGCCATTCAATAAGATCATGGCTGATCTGAACTTGGCCTCAACTCCACTCCCCCACCCGCTCCCCATAACCCTTGGCTCTTATCGTTCAAAAATCTGTCTCAAAAATTGAGTAGCTTGCTACAGTAGTCAACCATGTTAGTGTGGGACTGGAGTCACGTGTAGGCCCAACAGTAAGGCAACAGGTTCCTGTCCTTCAGGGACATTAGTCAAGCAGTTTTTTTACAACCATCACGACAACTCCACGGTCACTTTTACTGATGCCAGCTTTTTTTTTGCCGGAATTCAACTCCGAACCTCCATGCTGGGATTTGAACTCTGGATCATTAATCCAGGCCGCTATTACTGGTCCAGTAACACCACACTGCCGTACACATGCCTGACGTGTGTGTTCCCTGCATTACCTGCTCCTAACTCTTCAAACCGCCCGCGGTCTTTCCAGTGCACCTCTTGGGGCGAAAGCTGCCGCTTGATAGACTGTTAATCTTCTCTGTATTTCGGGATCACAAATGTTAATAATTGTTCAACATTCTGGGGCTTTTTCTGTACACGACAGCCGGTGGTAACGATTAACTCATTTATTTGATCTGATTCTGTCAGCAATTGTAGTGCACTGTGATTTATTCCCTTGGTGTGAAGGAGCGTTTCAGTGCCCAGTGATTGAAGATTGACTGCAGTGAATTATTACTGAAACCCTCCATTCCCCAGGCATGTTTAGGCCACAGTAATGAATTGCCGGGGATTGAATGGTGGGTATCGGGTTTCTAGCTTTCATGCATAAAGATTGTCTTTATACGGGATATCTTGCACAGAGTGTACAGCACAGAAACAGGCCATTCAGCCCAACCGCTCCGTGCCGGTGTTTATGCTCCACACCAGCCCCCTCCCACCCCTCTCCGTCTCACCCCATCACAATATCCTTCTATTCCTTTCTCCCTCGTGTTTATCCAGCTTCCCATGGATGTGCCTATACTAGTCCGCTGTCACTGATGCCTTCGTTTACTCAATCCCCCACCTCCCAAACCCCTCCGACATAAACACCAACTTGTGCCCAATTCTCCCCCCCACAGTCTAGTCTCTACAAATCTCCGCTCTTCGATATCGAGGTCCTGATTCTTGTCCCTCACTGGCCTCGCTGCTCCTGCCCTTTGCACCCCTCCTCGTACCTCCAGCTCTGACCATTCCCCAATTCCTTTCTGCCAGCAGCAGGAACCTTTAGTCATCTCTCTCCGCCTTCATTAAACTCTCTCCGTCTCCATCCTCAAACCAACCTGTGGCCCACCTTTCCTAACCACCCTCCTGCTCCTGGCTCCCACTGCAAACTGCTGTCCAAATGTGAATTGTTGCCGTGAAGCTCATTTTTCTGTCTCCTGTGCTTGACTCGCTCTTCCCCAGAACCTCGGAGCAATGGAACTCGCTGCGCCTTCCTCTCCTCCAATGTCCAGGCATGCACACCCCGAGCTTGGAGCCACCGAATCCCGTTCACGATCACCCTCGCTCTTTACACTGGTTTGCGGCCTGCAGATTTTGTCTTGACCCTTTGATTCGGTTTCTCAACTTTTGCAAGTAAGATGAGGTGCCTATAAAACAAGCAGGATCAGCTGAACGACTTATCTTTGTTTCTGTGGGTTGTCTTTTTTTTTAGCTTAACCTGCATGTGGGGGGGTGGGGTGGAGAAATAGATTAACCCCCCCCCCCCCCCCGCCCGGGGCTGAGGTTTGTCGAGCAGCAAACCCCCCGCCAGAGAAATGCAAGGTAGTTCACGGATGCAGCAACACACATCGCAGATTAGTGGGGGTGTACGTTCACTCTGCAGTTCCCCACACAGTTCAGGACATCTCACTCAAGGACAGCCCCTATACTCCTGTACTGTATAGGATGCAAGCAATCGACCAATTGCACCTAGACAGCAGAGGTTCATAGAACAGTACGGCACAGAAGGAGGCCATTTGGCCCATCGAGTCTGCACCGGCTCGTTTGAAGAGCGATCCAGTTAGTCCCACTCCCCCACTCTTTCCCCACATCCCGGTAATTGTTCTCCAAGTACTTATCCAGTTCCCTATTTAAGGCTAGTATTGAATCTGCATCCACCACCCTATCAGGCAGCCCGTTCCAGATCCCAAATACTCTGCATAAAGTTTTCCCTCGTATCGCCTCTGCTTCTTTTGCCAATCACCTTAAATCTGTGCCCTCTGGATATTCCTGCCGTTGGCAGCAGTTTCTCCTTACGCTATCTAAACCCCTCATGATTTTAAACCCCTCTATCAAATCTCCCCTTGTCTTCTCTGCTCTAAGGGGAACAATACATTCGAGCATAACCGTGCACCGCCGCACTGCCCGCCTTTAGTGGCAACGGATCGGATATCCCCCTGGTTATCGTCTTCTCGAGTCCGGTTCTCGTTGCAAAACAGAACTGTGGGGGAAAGGGGGAGCTACACATGCAGAAAATCCAAAAAAGGCAGAAGAAACACAAGAGAAGGGGTGAGTTAACGTTTTGGGCATAGAACCTTGTATTGGGTGTGGTACTGTTCTGTGAGCCTCTCTACAGGGACAGCTACATATGTTCTTCGTACAGATACTGTGCCCTGGATCCTCTGCAAGCACTGTCCTGTCAATCCCCTCGCGACAGGCACTGCGCTGTGAACCCTCTCTGTTCAGCGACAGTGCTCTGAACGTTCTCTGGGCAGGTAATGTTGGTTAAAGCCTGCAGTGCACAGCCTGTGTATATTTGTTTCACCTCAGTCGTGTGTACATTCTGTAAAGCATGTGTAAAATAAACGTGTTTCTGTAAAATATCTTGTATTTCTGCATACAATTAAAAAGTAGGAAAACTGAGCTTGTGGGTGTTTGTGGAGTGTTTTAATCGATCTCATGGCACAGTACGTGGCCAGGTGAAGGTTTCCAGTGAATTGGGTTAGAAGGTGGAAGATAATTGGCCCACAGCACACAGAATGGAAACTAAAATCTATCCTAACGTCATTCTGTCATTATTTATATAATACGTTGGTTTTATATTATAATTACACTGTATGAACTTGAGCTTGTATTCACTTGAGTTTAGACGGCTGAGGGGTAATCCAGTCGAGGTGTTTAAAATGACACGGGGATTTGATGGGATAGATAGAGAGAAAATATTTCCTCCGGTTTGGGAATCCAGAACAGGGGGGCAGAATCTTGAACATTTAAAGCGAGACCATTTAGGAAGCATTGTTTCCCCCCCCCCACACACACACACACACACACAGGGTAACTTCTGTCTGAGGCTGAACCAGACTGTTTGCAACCTTGGTGTCATATTTGACCCTGAAATGAGCTTGCGACCACACATCCGCAGCATAACCAGGACCGCCTATTTCCACCTCCGTAACATCGCCCGTCTCCACCTCTGCCTCAGCTCATCCGCTGCTGAAACCCTCATCCCTGCCTTTGTTACCTCCAGACTTGACTATTCCAACGCACTCTTGGCCGGCCTCCCACATTCTACCCTACGTAAACTAGAGGTGATCCAAAACTCGGCTGCCCCGTGTCCCAACTCACACCGAGTCCCGCTCACCCATCACCCCCTGTGCTCGCTGCCCCGTGTCCTAACTCACACCGAGTCCCGCTCACCCATCACCCCCTGTGCTCGCTGACCTACATTGGCTCCCGGTTAAGCAACGCCTCGATTTCAAAATTCTCATCCTTGTTTTCAGATCCCTCCATGGCCCTCGCCCCTCCCTATCTCTGTAATCTCCTCCAGCCCCACAACCCCCCGAGATCTCTGTGCTCCTCTAATTCTGCCCCCTTGAGTATCCCTCATTATAATCGCTCAATCATTGGTGGCCGTGTCTTCTGTTGCCTCGGCCCTAAGCTCTGGAATTTCCTGCCTAAACCTCTCCGATCACTACCCCTCTTTTCTCCTTTAAGATGCTTCTTAAAATCTACCTCTTTGACCAAGCTTCCTGCCCTAATATCTCTAGATAGCTCAGTGTCAAATTTTTTGTCATAATTTTCCTGTGAAACACCTTGGGACGTTTCACCATTAAAGGCGGGGGGTGGGGGGGGGTCAATTGAAATTTTCAAAACGGAGATCGAGGGATATTGGTTAAGTAAGGATGTCAAGGTACAGTGCAGCCATGATTTAATTGAATGGTGGAACTGGCTCGAGGGGCTGAATGGCCTCCTGTTCCTATATAAAACAGCCAAACGTAGGACAGGTTAGGGAAAGTAGAGTGGGTTCTATCCTCGGTGTGCGTGGGTTATTGGGGTGTGGTGTCCCTCAGTTGGGGAATCAAAAAAGGGGGGGGGGGGAGGAAATTTGCCGGGTAAACAGGACATCACAAGCACCGAATTCTGCAACGCCCGCTCTCCTTTCTCTCCCGCCCCCCCCGCCCCGACATTAGCCACTGACTTGGGGCTGGGTCGTGAAGCCGACTAAAGTGTTGGTTTAAAACGTGGTCGCTCTGCCAAAGTGAGGGTCTCCGAGTTGTTGTTCACATTTCATACCCATTTATCTGCAATTCCTAGAATGATACAGCACAGAGCGAGGCCCTTCGGCACATCATTCCTGTGCCGGCTCTGTGACAGCGATCCGATTAGTCCCACTCCCCCCCTGCTCTTTCCCCACAGCCCTGTAATTTTTCATTTTTAAGTATTTATCCAATTACATCTCTGAGGCAGCGCATTCCAGATCACAACAACTGGCTGCATAAAGATAATTGTCCTCTCCCCTCCTGGTTCACCTGCCAATCGCCTTAAATGTGTCCTCTGGTTCCCCACCCTCCTGCCACTGGAAACAGTTTGTCCTTATTTACTCTTTATCAAAACCCTTTCATTATTTTGAACACCTCGATTAAATCTCTTAACCTTCACCGCTCCATGGAGAACAGTCCCAGCGTCTCCAGTCTCCACCTAACAGAAGTGGCTCATCCCTGGGACCGTTCCAGTAAATCTCTGCATTATAGTTGTGTGTTTTGGCAGACGGATCCTAGCCTCCAGCGCATACCCTTAAATCACGCCATCTGCGTAACAGAACAAGTTAGAAAGAGAATGAACTTGCCTTTCTACAGTCCCAGTGAAGTACTTGTCACAGTGGAGTCACTTGTAATGTTGGCAACGCGGGAGCCTATTTGCACACAGCAAACTCCCACAAACAGCAATGAAATAATGACCAGATCATCTGTTTTAGGCGTTGGTTGAGAGATAAATATTGGCCAGGACACTGGGGAGAACTCCCCTGCTCTTCTTGGAATAGTGCCCTGTGATCACTTGCGTCCACCTGCGAGGGCCTGTAGCTCTATAATACATTAATTTTCAAACTATATCTTATTGTTGCGAAATAGCTGCAAAGAAACAGCTTGCATTTGTATTTCATAACCTTAGGATGTCTAGAAGTGCTTCATACTCAGTGAGATACTTTGGAACATGGGTATAGTATTAGGCGGTCCCTCGTGTTGGGGATGACTTGTTGCCACACCATAAAAGCTTGAGTTGACAGGTGTTTCAATGAAGGACCTGACATTCCAGATCCCAAGCTACATCCTGAAGGGTGGAAGATGCCTGTGCGTGCATTTTTTTAACATCTGGTGATCGTTGCACACCAGCCACCACACGGGTTTGACAGAGCGAGGTCTTGGTCCAGTGGCAAGGGTTAACCAGGACGACTGGAGACCAGCTCTGCTGCACGGACTGAGTGCGCGCACACACCGCAGTGTGGGCTGGGCCCGCTGTTATACACTGCACCACTCCTGGGCCTCTGCCTCACTGCTGGGCTCCTCCGCCCCGATCCCTCGCCCCCTCCTCCGCCCCGATCCCTCGCCCCCCCCTCCGTTGCTCACCACCTCTCCTCCTGCACCTGGGCCCTGACCCCGCCGATGGTCCCACGTACACTCCAATTGGCGACCTGGATTTTGGTGACAGGAGGCGGCCATTTGGCCCCTCGAGCTTGTTCCACCATTCATTGAGATTGTGGCTGATTTGTGACCTAACTCCATCCACCCTCCTAGACTCCATATCCTTTTATACCCTTGTCAAGCAAAAATCTATTGATCTCAGATTTAAAATTATTGGGCTAGCACCTGCTGCTTATTGTAGGAGAGAATTCCACACTTCTACCCTCCCCCCTGTGCATGATGAAGTGTTTCCTGACTTCTCTCCTGAACGCCCTGGTTCTGATTTTAAGTTATGTCCTCTTGTCGCAGACTCCCCCACCAGCGGAAAAAGTTCCTCTCTACCCAATCAATTCCTTTAAAAATTGTAAACACTTTAATCAAATCACTACTTTAGCCTTCTATATTGCAAGGAATACAAGCCCAGTTTATGTAATCTCTTCCCAGAATCTAACCCTTGGAGCCTGGGTAACATTCGAGTGACTGTGCTGCGGTCCTTCCAAGGCCAGTATACCCTTGCTGGTGCCCAGAACTGTACACTGCTCCAGATGTGGTCTAACCAGGGCTTTGTATAACTGCAGTAAAACTCGCTCCCCTTTATAGTCTAGCCCTGTCGTTATAAAGTCTAACATTCCATCAGCCTTTATGATTATTTTTTGTTACTGGCTACATTTTAGTGATCTGTGTACACAGGCCCCTAAATCTCTTCGCACCACTGTTGTCCTGAGCTTTTCACCATTTCAATAACACTCAGATCTTTCCTTATTTGGTCCAAAGTAGGTGACCTCTCAAATACTTGGGTTGAAATCCATCTGCCACAGTTATGCTCACTCACTAAATCTATCAATGCCTCTCTAATATGCTCCTGTCTACACAGTGCGATGGTGTCCAACAATGACTACACTTCAATACTCGGGGATACCTGCCCAGTCTGTGCAACTTGTCCTCAGAATTTAACCCTTTTGGCCCCAGCAGTTTTGGGTCAAAATCCTGGAACTCCCTCCCTAACAGCACTGTGGGAGCACCTTCATCACACGGACTGCAGCGGTTCAAGCAGGTGGCTCACCACCACCTCTCAAGGGGCAACAAGGATTGATTACTCCTTCCGTAGCCTTTCCACCTCCAAGATCTGTCCCGTTCTCCGATGTGTAGGGATCTCCAGCCCAAGTCTCAGTAATTAATCTGCTGGATTCAGCTCGATATCAATTTGCATCATAAATTTCAGCCCCTATATCTATCACCTCATTGCCCACTGCCGCCGAGATTCCTCCTGAAGATCCGCCCAGTGCCACTTTTCGGGGTGGCCTGGAGCGGGCGGGAAGGGAGAGCCGCCGGGAAGCGCCCGCTGACGTCAGCGGACGGCCGAGTGGCGCAACGGAGCTCCCGCCCGCCGAGCTCCCAGATTCCTGCAGGGCGGGACTCGGCGGCAGAACGGAGGAGGACCACTGGCTGGAGGCCGGTCTGTCCCCGACAGTGAGTCTGAAGACCAGTAAAAAAAAAAAATGGTAAGTGAACATTTTTTAATTGTTTTTTTCCGCAGCGACTTACCTGGATGGGGTCCCCTGAAGGTCTTCTGATAGTATTTGTACTTTTTGTTGTTGGTTTTATTTCCAGCTCTTTGACCCTCCGTGGGCCCAAATCCATCCTCGGCGGCACTTGGGTGACAAACACGTCTGCCGCCGGGAATGAGAGTTACCGCCCAGAAAGGTGGCATACGTCGTCCATTTACCACCCGCTGACCTGCGAGGGACCGCGGCGATGAATATCCCGCCCAACGCACCATCTGGTACTTCGGCAGCACTTTAACGGACGGAGGCCTTGACCAAATTTGGCCCATAGTCTTCGCACTGTCAGCTCAAAATAGACATTGAGTGCTGTCTGCTTAATTCTGTCAACATCAAACGTTCCACACCGTGTACATTTATTTCCTGTCGTCAAATTACAATAATTGTTTTTTTTTTTAAATTCCGGAATTTGTCATTTATTCTGGTTAATTCATCGCGACATTACATCGATGGGTGCGGCTTACAGATCATTGTCATTTGATTAAACACCAGGAATTACTCGGGCCGTTCTGCAATTTCCAACCTGCAATTTGAGGTTTGTCAAGATAATGACTTTGCAGAACAGTCAGGACCTGTGGTAACGAGCAGTAAAAGTGTCTCCTGTGTTCGTGCTAAACTCTCCAGGTAAAATTGTCACAGCTAGTTACATAGAGAATTGTAACCAGCAAGGGGTTAGATACAGAGTAAAGCTCCCTCTACACTGCCCCATCAAACACTCCCAGGGCAGGTACAGCAAGGGGTTAGATACAGAGTAAAACTCCCTCTACACTGTCCCATCAAACACTCCCAGGGCAGGTACAGGGGGTTAGATACAGAGTAAAGCTCCCTCTACACTGTCCCATCAAACACTCCCAGGGCAGGTACAGGGGGTTAGATACAGAGTAAAGCTCCCTCTACACTATCCCATCAAACACTCCCAGGGTAGGTACAGGAAGGGGTTAGATACAGAGTAAAGCTCCCTCTAGACTGTCCCATCAAATACTCTCAGGGCAGGTACAGCATGGGGTTAGATACAGAGTAAAGCTCCCTCTGCACTGTCCCATCAAACACTCCCAGGGTAGGTACAGGAAGGGGTTAGATACAGAGTAAAGCTCCCTCTAGACTGTCCCATCAAACACTCCCAGGGCAGGTACAGCACGGATTAGACACCGTTAATTATTTCAATTAATTTCACTGGCTGATGGGATGACATTACTGTAAAAGATGTGTTAATGCAAGAGAGAACTTGCAGTTAGATATTACCTTGAGGCATCCCAAATCGCCTTACAGCCAATGAGCTTTGTGAAATGTAGTCACTGTTGTAATGTAGGAAAAGCAGCAGTCAAGTTGTGCACAGCAAGCTCCCACAAACAGCAATGAGATAATGACCTCAATGATCAGTTTTCAGTGTAGGTTGAGGGATAAATATTGGGCAGGACACTAGGGAGAACTCCCTGCTCTTCATCGAAATAGTGCCATGGGATTATATTCATCCACTCGAAAGATGCCATCTCTGACAGTGCGGCGCTCCCTCAGTACTGCCCCTCCGACAGTGCGGCGCTCCCTCAGTACTGCCCCTCCGACAGTGCGGCGCTCCCTCAGTTCTGCTCCTCCGACAGTGCGGCGCTCCCTCAGTACTGCCCCTCCGACAGTGCGGTGCTCCCTCAGTACTGCCCCTCCGACAGTGCGGCGCTCCCTCAGTACTGCCCCTCCGACAGTGCGGCGCTCCCTCAGTACTGCCCCTCCCACAGTGCGGCGCTCCCTCAGTTCTGCCCCTCCGACAGTGCGGCGCTCCCTCAGTACTGCCCCTCCGATGGTACAAATTGTTGTGAGGCAGTGGAATTCACTCAGGTTCGTGGTTGGGGCAGAAACTGTCGACACTCGAGTTTAGATTGGAAAGTGGGGGATAAAGGAAAAGGTGTTGAAGGGACATGGGAACTGGGCAGATAAATGTGAATAGAACTATTTGCTCGTGTGGAGGAGAAACAGTGACACAGACGGGAAGGGCCAAGTGGCCTGTCTCACTGTTGTACCTCTTGGTCTGTCAGTATTTATGTGGTTGGCCCAGTTAAGTCTCTGGTCAATGGTGACCCCCAGGATGTTGATGGTGGGGATTCGGTGATGGTAATGCAGTTGAATGTCAAGGGGCAGAGGTTAGACTCTCGCTTGTTGGAGATGGTCATTGCCTGGCACTTGTGTGGCGCGAATGTTACTTGCCACTTATCAACCCAAGCCTGAATGTTGTCCAGGTCTTGCTGTATGCGGGCATGGACTGCTCATTATCTGAGGAGTTGTGAATGGAACTGAACACTGTGCAATCATCAGCGAACATCCCCATTTCTGACCTTATGATGGAGGGAAGGTCATTGATGAAGCAGCTGAAGATCATTGGGCCTAGGACACTGCCCTGAGGAACTCCTGCAGCGATGTCCTGGGGCTGTGATGATTGACTTCTGACAACTGAATGGAAACACAAAGCTAGCATGCAGGTACGGAAGGCAAATGGCACGTTGTCCTTTATTGCTGGGGGGTGGAGTACAAGAGTGAGGAAGTTTTGTACAATTGTACAGGGCCTTGGTGAGACCACACCTGGAGTATTGTGTACAGGTTTGGTCTCCCTATCTGAGGAAGGATATACTTGCCTTTGAGGCGGTGCAACAAAGGTTCACCAGACTGACCCCTGGAGTGAGAGGGCTGTCTTATGATGATAGATTGTGTAGAATGGGCCTATATTCTCTGGAGTTTAGAAGAATGAGAGGTGATCTCGTTGAAACATATAAGATTCTGAGGGGCATTGATGGGGAGATGTTTCTCCCGGGCTGGAGAGTCTAGAACCAGGGGTCACAGTCTCAGGATAAGGGGTCGAACGTTTAGGGCTGAGATGAGGAGAAACTTCTTCACTCAGAGGAATTCTCTGCCCCAGAGGGCTGTGGATGCTGAGTCTCTGAGCATATTCAAGGCTGAGATCGATAGATTTTTGACTCTAGGGGAATCAAGGGATATGGGGATTGGGCGGGAAGGTGGAGTTAAGGGCGATAATCAGCCATGATCTTACTGAATGGCGGAGCAGGCTATAGAGGGTCCATGTGGCCTACTACTCCTAATTCTTAAGTAGTTCTTCTTGTCATATTTGACCCTGGAATGAGCTTGCGACTACATATCCACAGCATAACTAAGATCGCCTATTTCCACCTCGGTAACATCGCCCATCTTCGCCCCTGCCTCAGCTCATCCGCTACTGAAACCCTCATCCCTGCTTTTGTTACCTCCAGACTTAACTATTCCAATGCACTCCTGGCTGGCCTCCCACATTCTACCCTATGTAAATGAAAGGTGATCCAAAACTCGGCCGTCCCGTGTCCTAACTCGCACCAAGTCCCGCTCACCTATCACCCCTGTGCTCGCTGACCTACATTGGCTCCCGATTAAGCAACGCCTCGATTTCAAAATTCTCATTCTTGTTTTCAAATCCCTCCCTATCTCTGTAATCTCCTCCAGCCCCACATCCCCCCGAGATCTCTGCACTCCTCTAATTCTGTCCTCCTGAGCATCCCTGATTATAATCGCTCCACCATTGGTGGCCGTGCCTTCTGTTGCCTGGGCCCCAAGCTCTGGAACTCCCTCCCTAAACCTCTCCGCCTCTCTACCTCCCTTTCCTCCTTCAAGACACTCCTTAAAACCTACCTCTTTGACCAAGCTTTTGATCACTTGCACTAATTTCTACTTATGTGGTTGAAAACATTTTTAATCTCAATGCTCCTGTGAAGCGCCTTGGGACGTTAATGGCACTATATAAATACAAGTTGTTAAGACGTTAAACCGAGGCCTCGTCTGCTCTCTCAGGTGGACATAAAAGATCCCATGGCGCTATTTCGAAGAAGAGCAGGGGAGTTCTCCCCGGTGTCCTGGGACCAATATTTATCCTTCAATCAACATCACTAAAACAGATGATCTGCTCATTATCACATTGCTGTGTGTGGGAGCTTGCTGTGCGCAAATTGACTGCTGCATTTCCCACATTACAACAGTGACTACACTCCAAAAGTACTTCATTGGCTGTAAAGCATTTTGAGACGTCCGGTGGTCCTGAAAGGCGCCGTATAAATCCAAGTCTTTCTTTAAAAGTAACTTAACTGCAAAGATTTTTAAATTCCCCGGCCCAGGCAGTGCGGACAGTGAGGTTTGGGTGGTTTGCGAGATGTTGGCTTTACTGTGTGTTGTTCCTGTGGCTGTATCACAAATTGAAGCAGTTTGGGGTCCGGAACGTAGGGACCCTTGGGGTATGTGTATACTTACAGGGGGTCCTCGGGGGGAGATTGTTGGTGGATGTCAGCCCGGAATTCCGAGCCAGTGTTGTGCTCACTGGGAATGTCGGGACTGGGGTTTGAACCCGGGACCTTCTGACTCTGGGGCAGGGAGTGGCAGCCCTGACGGCTCTGGCTGCAGCTGGAAGTTGTGTGAAGAGCAAGATCGCCACCTGCAGTTGCTTGTGAAAACTGCACATCACCATCATAGTGAATGACAGAAAGTTCATCATTTTAACTTCTTCCCTCTTTTAATCTCCGCACCTTTTTTTTTTCAACTGAATCTTGGCCTCACCTAATCATTACTTTCTGATTTACCTCTCGATACAGTTGCCTCTTTCAACCTTGGTGATGGTCTGGCTGTAAACCCTTAATAAAAGGTCAGTGATATCGACACATTGACACAGGCAGAACTAACAGGCACAGGAGTCAAATTAACAGAGAAACCTTAATCATTCGTGTTCGTCTCTCAAATGGTCCCCAGGTAACGAACAGCTCAGGAATGCAAGTGATGTTGCAGATCCATGTTTAATATTACTTTTTATACAGTATTAAAAAGAGGCTCAGTGGGCAGCCTCTGAGTCAGAAGGTTGAGAGTTCAAGTCCCACTCTAGAGATTTGAGCACATAACTCCAGGCTGACAGTGCAGTGCTGAGGGAGCGCTGCCCTGTCGGAGGGGCAGTACTGAGGGAGTGCTGCCCTGTCGGAGGGGCAGTACTGAGGGAGCGACGCACTGTCTGAGGGGCAGTACTGAGGGAGTGCTGCACTGTCGGAGGGGTGGTACTGAGGGAGTGCTGCACTGTCGGAGGGGCGGTACTGAGGGAGTGCTGCACTGTCGGAGGGGCGGTAATGAGGGAGTGCTGCACTGTCGGAGGGGCAGTACTGAGGGAGCGCCGCACTGTCGGAGGGGCAGTGCTGAGGGATTGCTGCACTGTCGGAGGTGGCGTCTTTTGGATGAGACTTTAAACCGAGGTCCCTTCTGCTCTCTCAGGTGGATGTAAAAGATCCCATGGCTCTATTTCAAAGAAGAGCAGGAGAGTTATCCCCGGTGTCCTGGGGTCAATATTTATCCCTCAATCAACAATCAACATGTTTGATAAATTTGCTGGAGTTCTTTGAGGATGTAACGAGCAGGGTGGATAAGGGGGAACCAGTGGATGTGGTGTATTTTGATTTCCAGAAGGCATTTGATAAGGTGCCACATAAAAGGTTACTTCACAAAATAAAAGATCAAGGGGTTGGGGGTAATATGTTAGCATGGATAGAGGATTGGCTAATTAACAAAAAACAGAGAGTCGGGATAAATGGGTAATTTTCAGGTTGGTAAACAGTGACTAGTGGGGTGTCACAGGGATCGGTGCTGGGGCCTCAACTATTTACAATCTATATTAATGACTCGGATGAAGGGACCGAGTGTAATGTAGCCAAGTTTGCTGATGATACAAAGATGGGTGGGAAAGCAAGTTGTGAGGAGGACACAAAAAATCTTCAAAGAGATATAAACAGGCTAAGTGAGTGGGCAAAAATTTGGCAGATGGAGTATAATGTGGGAAAATGTGAGGTTATCCACTTTGGCAGAAAAACCAAAGCAAATTATAATTTAAATGGAGAAAAATTGCAAATTGTGTCAGTACAGATGGGTTTAGACAGGTTAGATGCAGGAAGAATGTTCCCAATGTTGGGGAAGTCCAGAACCAGAGGTCACAGTCTAAGGATAAGGGGTAAGCCATTTAGGACCGAGATGCGGAGGAACTTCTTCACCCAGAGAGTGGTGAACCTGTGGAATTCTCTACCACAGAAAGTTGTTGAGGCCAATTCACTAAATATATTCAAAAAAGGAGTTAGATGTAGTCCTTACTACTTGGGGGATCAAGGGGTATGGTGAGAAAGCAGGAATGGGGTACTGAAGTTGCATGTTCAGCCATGAACTCATTGAATGGTGGTGCAGGCTAGAAGGGCCGAATGGCCTACTCCTGCACCTATTTTCTATGTTTCTATTATCTGGGGGTCCTTGTGAATGAAACACAAAGTTAGTATGCAGGTACAGCAAGTAATCAGGAAGGCAAATGAAATGTTGGCCTTTATTGCAAGGGGGATAGAGTATAAAAGCAGAGAAGTCCTGCTACAACTGTACAGAGTATTGGTGAGGCCACACCTGGAGTACTGCGTACAGTTTTGGTCTCCGTATTTAAGGCTGTTCAGAGAAGGTTCACTAAGTTGATTCTGGAGATGAGGGGGTTGACTTATGAAGATACGTTGAGCAGGTTGGGCCTATACACATTGGAGTTCAGAAGAATGAGAGGTGATCTTATCAAAACATATAAGATAATGAGGGGGCTCGACAAGGTGGATGCAGAGAGGATATTTCCACTCATAGGGGAAAATAAAATTAGGGGACATAGTCTCAGAATAAGGGGCCTCCCATTTAAAACTGAGATGAGGAGGAATTTCTTCTCTGAGGGTTGTAAATCTGTGGAATTCTCTGCCCCAGAGAGCTGTGGAGGCTGGGACATTGAATATATTTAAGGCAGAGATAGACAGATTTTTGAGCGGGCGAGGAAGTGGAGCTGAGTCCATGATCAGATCAGCCACGATCTTATTAAATGGTGGAGCAGGCTCGAGGGGCCAAATGTCCGATTCCTGCTTCTATTTATTATGTTCTTATAACAAAAAAAAACAGATTATCTGATCATTATCACATTGCTGTGTGTGGGAGCTTGCTATGTGTATGAACTGGTTGCCGCGTTTCCCACATTACAACAGTGACTACACTCCAAAAGTACTTCATTGGCTGTAAAGCGCTTTGAGAAGTCCGGTGATCGTGAAGGCGCTATATAAATCCTAATCTTTCTTTACTGATACCAGCTTTCTATTTCCAGATTTTTAAAACTGAATTCAAATTCTCAAACTGCCACGGTAGGAGTAGAACTGCCGTCCTCGGGATCGTTTGCCCAAATCCCTGGATTTACTGATCCTATAACTGTGCCTGGGGAAAGTATCAATGAGCTCCGATTCTGGGCTTTGTGAAGATCTTTTTATTGGACACCAGGTGGTGCTGTCGAGTCGCCGCCAGCGTTCGCCTGATCCGGCCAATTGAACCAACGTAAGGGGCGAGACTGTCCTCTGCATTTTCGGCGGTTTTCTCGGTGGTACAGCTCTATTTCGGTGAAAAACCGCCCGCCGAAAGTTTCCTCTTTATTTATTTATTTATTTTTTTTAAAAAGAGTTCCGCCGACATTTTAAAAATACCGCCGGTGAGCAAACCGACCTCGTGCATTGCCGGGGAAACCGCCAGGGTCCAAGTTTGGCCGCACCGTCGGGGAAACCGCCAGGGTCCAGGTTTGGCCGCACCGCCGGGGAAACCGCCCGCCAAAAGCTGCCGGAAACAGGGCGCTTGGTGAGTACCCGGCAAAGAAAGGTAAGTTAAAGGTTTTTTTATAATCATTTTTTCAGTTCTGTAATGACGATTACGTTAATGTCTTGATAATGTTTTCTAACTATTTTTTGTTTAATTTAAATATTTTTTTTTTGAGTTTTCCCCAACCCTAGGCCCAACCGCAGCCTGAGACTAAATTTTAAATAATTACCGTCCATTCTGGTAAGAGCCGCCCAGTTCACCTGGTTTGGCCTTTAACCGTCGAGAGTCTTGGTGTAAGGTCCATTTTCTCGCCCTGTGGTCATTTTTAACATTTTGATGGAATTTTCGCCAGCGTTATTTGGCAGAACATTAGCGGTGTTTCTGGGCGGCAGTCGGGCGGTGAGGGGGCTTTAGGGAAAGTCCAGCCGATGGTACTGGGCCGTGAGTTTCCCCGACCTGTGGCGTTGAGCCGGCCGATTCCCTCCAATTCCACTGATATAACGAGCGGAAACACCGCCCCCGGGTTGTGTTCTTTCTTCATTTTTCTTTTGAAGACTTTAGTTTCTGAGGTATTCAAATATCGGAGACGGGAAAGGGCAGTTTGACCAACAGTCACGGTTCATCCAATCGGGTAACGGCGAGCCTGTTCGCCTTCCGATTGGCCGTGGGGAGGTGGGGCGTCGCCGTGGGCGACCAATGGCGGCGGGGTGTGGGAGCTGGGCCTGTGAAGGTCACGAGATCAAACCTCCAGGAGACGGTCCAACCGGGAACACCATCATCATCACAGGCAGTCCCTCGGAATCGAGGAAGACTTGCTCCCACTCTAAAAGTGAGTTCTCAGGTGGCTGAACAGTCCAATACAGGAATTACAGTCTCTGTCACAGGTGGGACAGACAGTGGTTGAGGGAAAGGGTGGGTGGGGAGTCTGGTTTGCCGCACGCTCCTTCCGCTGCCTGCGCTCGGTCTCTGCATGCTCTCGGCGACGAGACTCGAGGTGCTCAGCGCCCTCCCTAAGACCCACTTAGGGCGGTCTTTGGCCAGGGACTCCCAGGTGTCGGTGGGGATGTTACATTTTATCAGGGAGGCTTTGAGGGTGTCCCTGTAACGTTTCCTCTGCTCACCTGGGGCTCGCTTGCCGTGTAGGAGTTCCGAGTAGAGCGCTTGCTTTGGGAGTCTTGTGTCAGGCATGCGGACGATGTGGCCCGCCCAACGGAGCTGGTCGAGTGTGGTCAGTGCTTCTATGCTGGAGATGTTGGCAGGGTGTTGGGACACTTCCCAGTGTGCTCTTTGGTATTCCTGCGCAATCCTGACCTCCTGCTGGGATTACATAAGAACATAAGAAATAGGAGCAGGAGTAGGCCATTCGGCCCCTCGAGCCTGCACCGCCATTTAATAAGATCATGGCTAATTTGATCTTGGACTCAAATCCATTTCTCTGCCCACTCCCCATAACCTTTGACTCAGGTGGCGAGGAAAACGAATGCGTTAAGTATAAACTGGGAATAGGGCGGAGAAATATAGTGCAACAAAGGGACCTTGGAGTGCAGGGCCACAGATTTCTGAAGTAGCAGGCCAGGTAGATGAGGTGGTTAAGAAGGCATACAGATTACTTAACTTTATTAGCCGAGGCATAGAATACAAGAGCAGGGAGGTTATGCTTGAACTATATTAAAGACTGGTTAGGCCACAGCTGGAGTACTGCGTGCAGTTCTGGTCACCGCATTACAGGAAGGATATGATTGCACTGGAGCGGGTACAGGGGAGATTTACCAGGATATTGCATGGACTGGAAAATTTTAGCTATGAGGAAAGATTGGATAGGCTGGGATTGTTTTCTTTGGAACAGAGGAGGCTGAGGGGAGATCTAATTGAGGTGAATAAAATTATGAGGGGCCTGGATAGAGTGGATAGAAGGACCTATTTCCCTTAGCAGAGGGGTCAATAACCAGGGGGCATAGATTTAAAGTAATTGGTAGGAGGTTTAGAAGGGAGTTGAGAACTTTTTCACCCAGAGGGTGGTGGGGGTCTGGAACTCACGGCCTGAAAGGGTGGTAGAGGTAGAAACACTCACCACATTTAAAAAAGTACCTGGATATGCTGTTGGAGTGCCGTAACCTACAGGGTTAGAGCTGGAAAGTGGGATTAGGCTGGATAGCTCTTGGCCAGTGCGGACACGATGGGCCGAATGGCCTGTGTAGTAAATCTCTGAGACAGCAGAGGGTGATGGTGGAAGAGGTTTATAATTAGTTGGGACCAGGAGTAAAGCAGCTATAATCAGAGGTCAGGTGGCAGAATGTGGCCCCACAGAACCCGTTTCCATTCCAGCCTCCCGATATTTCACCGGCCGATCAGATGTGACACATCATTAATGGTGCCATTGAGTTCTGAATATGTTTCAAATGAAAATGAAATCCAGTCTCATAATTCTGCATCGTTTCACATTTAACTGTGACCTCACTGTGACCTGTCTGCCCATCCCCAATTGCCCCTTGAGAAGGTGGTGGTGAGCCGCCTTCTTGAACCGCTGCAGTCCGTGTGGTGAAGGTGCTCCCACAGTGCTGTTAGGGAGGGAGTTCCAGGATTGTGACCCAGCGACGATGAAGGAACGGCCGATATATTTCCCAGTCAGGATGGTGTGTAACTGGGAGGGGAACTCGGAGGTGAATCATAGACATTTACGGCACCGAAGGAGGCCATTCGGCCCATCCATAGAAATCCGACAGACCTGTGACCACGAGAATGACCCAGTCAATACCTCACACCTCGGGGTGGCTGGGCAACGTATCCTCACAGTCCACAAGTTTCCTCCCACTCCTTGTCCAACATCAGGAAAGAAAGAAAGAATTGCATTTATATAGCGTCTTTCACGACCGCCGGATGTCCCAAAGTGCTTTACAGCCAATCAAATACTTTTGGAGTGTAATCACTGTTGCAATGTGGGAAATGCGGCAGCCAATTTGCGCACAGCAAGCTCCCACAAACAGCAATGTGATAATGACCCGATAATCTGTTTTGGTGATATTGGTTGAGGGATAAATATTGGTCAGAACACCGGGGAGAACTCCCCTGCTCTTCTTCAAAATAGTACCAAAAAGCAGGAAACTATAGACCAGTTAGCCTAACATCTGTGGTTGGGAAGATGTTGGAGTCCATTATTAAAGAAGCAGTAACAGGACATTTGGAAAAGCAAAATTCAGTCAGGCAGAGTCAGCATGGGTTTATGAAGGGAAGTCACGTTTGACAAATTTGCTGGAATTCTTTGAGGATGTAACGAACAGGGTGGGTAAAGGGGAACCAGTGGATGTGGTGTATTTGGATTGCCAGAAGGCATTTGACAAGGTGCTACATAAAAGGATACTGCATAAGATAAAAGTTCACGGGATTGGGGATTATATATTAGCATGGATAGAGGATTGGCTAACAAACAGAGAACAGAAAGTCAGGATAAATGGTTCATTTTCTGGTTGGCAACCAGTAACTAGTGGAGTGCCGCAGGGATCAGTGCTGGGACCCCAACTATTTACAATCTATATTAATGACTTGGAAGAAGGGACTGAGTGTAACGTAGCCAAGTTTGCTGATGATACAAAGGTGGGAGGAAAAGCAATGTGTGAGGAGGATACAAAAAACCTGCAAAAAGACATAGACAGGCTAAGTGAGTGGGCAAAAATTTGGCAGATGGAGTATAATGTTGGAAGGTGTGAGGTCATGCACTTTGGCAGAAAACATCAAAGAGCAAGTTATTATTTAAATGGAGAAGGATTGCAAAGTGCTGCATACAGCGGGACCTGGGGGTACTTGTGCATGAAACACAAAAGGTTAGTATGCAGGTACAGCAAGTGATCAGGAAGGCCAATGGAATCTTGGCCTTTATTGCAAAGGGGATGGAGTATAAAAGCAGGGAAGTCTTACTATAGCTATACAAGGTATTGGTGAGGCCACACCTGGAATACTGCGGCAGTTTTGGTTTCCATATTTACGAAAGGATATACTTGCTTTGGAGGCAGTTCAGAGAAGGTTCACTCGGTTGATTCCGGGGATGAGGGGATTGACTTATGAGGAAAGGTTGAGTAGGTTGGGTCTCTACTCATTGGAATTCAGAAGAATGAGAGGTGATCTTATCGAAACGTATAAGATTATGAGGGGGCTTGACAAGGTGGATGCAGAGAGGATGTTTCCTGTTATGTCTGTAATGCACTTATGAATGACTCCACGAGGCAATGTGTTGTACTCAAACTGTAGTGACCTTGGTACTTTATTCGTAATTCCAGAGTGAGGCGGGCGCATGGTGGCCCCGCTTTTATACAGCCCCTGCCACCAGGGCAGGAAACCCCCGTCTCCATCAGTTGCACCCTCTAGTGGTGCAAGTATAGTATACACACAGTGTAAACCTTATTGATAGTACATCAGGGAACAGCTCTTCATCTTATGCAACGATAGTGACTACACAGTGCGTATATCTATAGTCTGCATATACAACATCACTCTCCCCCAAGTCCTTTGTGCCAATTACCTTTGCACTATGTGCTCTGGCTTAGCTCTCCCCAGACTTAAGTGCCAATAGCTCTTGCACCTTGGCTGTGCTTTGGCTTGGCTCTCTCCCTGTTAACCCCCAAGTCCTTTTGCCACAACATTGGGTAGTGGTTACCAGTTTGGATGGTTCGATGATGCAGTGGAGGTTCCAGTGGGTTCTGGGTGTGATCCATGTGTGTGTCCATGGTTACATACATCCACCCCCCCCACAGCGAGATCATGCAGCTGGTCTGTTACATTAACATACAGGATCAGACACAGTGCAAATATAAATTGTATCGTGACACCTTGGTTCAGTGACTTACATTCATTACGTTTTACGGTCGTGCGCCAGGATTGGGTAGATTGCATTCATGGTTCAGTCATGGTCAGTACTGAGGTATGTACAGGTATGCGAGGACGCAGGTTCCAGAGCAACCGGACGGGGTCCTAGTCGTCAGATAGCGGTGCTGTGCCCCCTGCTAGCGGGGGGGGCTTGGTTCGCTTACCTTGCCAGGACTCTGGGCCTTTGCCGTTGCCTAGTGGTGGTCAGAGCCACAGATGTGTGTGGCCTCCCGGTCCTCCTTTGAGGGCTGCAGAGTCTTCTGCCTGCTCTCTAATGGTGTTGGGAACCTGGCTGTTCCAGGTCCCGTTTGGGGAACTTGTTGGTTCTGACCTTTCGCTCCCGGTCATGGCCGAGGTAGCGACTGGGTCTGGGGGCTGCACCGTCTCCACCCGGGGGGGTGGGCAACGGCGGCCGACTGCGCGTATTGGCGCCATTTTCGTTTCCAGGTCCGTGGCGAATAGTGCCACCGGGTGCCTGCAGCGTGGGATAGATCTGGGGCAGGGCATCAGGATCAGTGCCTTCACCCTCCTGAGGTCCCTGGCCTACAGCTTGTGGGTACACCTGGGGCAGGGCATCAGGATCAACGCCTTTACCCTCCTGAATTCACTCGCTTGCTACTTTTGGGGACACTCTATTCCCGACATCTCACAACAATATTTTGTTCACAATCTTAATCGGTTCGTTATATTGATTGTCATGCATACAGTGTCTCAAGTTCAGTTGGTTGTAGGTCTCCTTTAAGAGAACCCTGCTGGCTTTACCCCAATCAGGTCCTTTGTTAGACACCATGTGTTGGTCCCTCAGCGTTGCACCTCGTGATGTTGCCGCGGCCATCTATTTTTCAGCCATGCTGCTCCTCGCTGCAGCAGGGACGCCATCTTGCCTCAACCCTCGAGGTCGACTGCCTTGATCCTTCTCTCCCGCGATTCTGCCACAAACGCTGGAAGGGTGCCTGTGAATTCGATCTTCCTCCCCAGGAGTCCTGCCACTGGAGCCAGGAAGGTACTTCTAGGTCATTCTGGTCGGATCATTGCCACGCAGTCGATGGACGGTCTGTGCCTCAGGTGCTGTGCTGGTCTGTTCTCTGGTGCCTGGCCCAAGTGAAGGTGAGGTTTTACTCTGCCTCAGCACGGGGGACATCGATTGCTGGAGTGAAGAGGTCTTCCCGTTTCCACTGGATCTTCCCCATCCACCTTCTTCCGAGTAGTGTTGGGCCATCACCTGCAACAATCCACAGAGGTAACTTGTGCACCACGCCATTATGGATTACACTTACATCCACACTACCGAGGACTGGGATCAGCTCCTTGATGTAGGTGCGCAACTTTTCCTGTACTGGAACCAGCTCAGGTCGTTTTTCGTTCTATAGCCTCTCAAAGGCATCCTGGCTCATCACTGACTGGCTCGCTCCCGTGTCCACTTCCATGTCACTGGAGGACAATCGGTGGTGCAGGTATACACTCCATACACTTCTTCTTGGGGCTGAGCTGCCTCTCTGGTCAAATTATCATACTCCCTGCTGGATTCAAAGTCATCTATCGGTTCCTCTGCTAGACGGTGAGTTGTATTTCTTTTACACATACGCTGGAGGTGGCCCTTCGTGTTACAGGCTTTGCATACGTGCTCAGCAAACCGACACTGGTGAGCCCTATGGTTTCCTCCACAACGCCAGCATGGTGCTACTCGATTAGCACCCCTCGGCGGACTCAGGTCTGGAACCCTGAGGGTCTGTGCTCTCTGACCCGGGCAGAGCCACGTTCCACAGTCTTGCCTGTGAAAGGCACCATTCTGTGTACAGTACTTGCCGGGTTTGAGTCCACAGGCTGAATGATTTGCTTGGTGCTGTAGGTTGAGGTCATGAATACCTGACTGATGCTGATAGCCTTCTGCAGGTTGACAGTGGTGTCGGCAGATAATAGCTTGTGAAGGAGGCCCTCGTGGCCAATTCCTATAACGAAGATATCTCGCAATGCTTCGTTGAGGTGTGTGCCGCAAGTCTCCTGAGGTCGGCAGCATATTTTGCAATCTCCTGGCCCTCAGGTCTGTGGTGAGTGTAGAATCTGTGCCTGGCCGTGAGGATGCTCTCCTTTGGTTTAAGTTGGTCGCGAATTAGTTCAGTCAGCTCATCGTATGTCTTATCCTTAGCCCTCATCGGTGCCAGCAAGTCCCTGACGAGGCGGTAGACCTCGGGCCCACAACTGGTCAGCAGTATAGCCTTGCGCTTCTCCGCTAATGTGTCCGTCTCCCCGCCAGGTTGTTTGCCACAAAATATTGCTCGAGCCTTTCCGTGAAGGCATCCCAATCATCACCCTCTGCAAAGTCTTTTAGTGTGCCAAAGGTAGCCATAAGCTCGTGAAAGTCTGTATTCTCGTCGCCAGTTATGTCTGTAATGCACTTATGAATGACTCCACAAGGCAATGTGTTGTGCTCAAACTGTAGTGACCTTGGTTCTTTATTCCAAACTTCAGAGTGAGGCACACGCATGGTGGGCAGCCTTTTATATTGGACCCTGCACACCTATGCAGGTGACCCTCGGGTCTCCCACTGCAGTGCCCTCTGATGGACAGCCTCTGCCACAGGTGCAGGAAACCCCGGTCTCCACCAGTTGCACCCTCTAGTGGTGCCAGCATAGTATATACACAGTGTAAACCTTATTGATAGTACATCAGGTAACATCTTATACAACTCTACAGTGACTACACAGAGAGTGTATCTATAGTCTGCATTTTAACACATTCAATAAAAACATGGAACACGGACTCCTCCAGACAGCAGAAATTGCAGGCGGCCTGGGAGTCTGTGAATCGACAAGAATCGATTGCACAGGACTGCCCCATGCAACGCCCTCCAGACCAAGTCCCCAATAAATAAAGGGAAGACTCCCACATAGAGAGCCCTCCATTGGGGACGCCTGCCTCATCTGGACGGCAAGATGGTGCGCCATGGTGTGTCCAGACGGCAGACAAGGATGGTAACTATTGTGTCTGTAAGCACTCTACTAATGACTCCACGAGGTAAGGTATAGCACTTGAACTGTTGTGACCTTAGTCCATTTATTGCAGCTCCTGAGTGAGGGTACAGTATGTTGGGCTCCCTTTTATACCTGGTTACCTGTCATGTGCAGGTGACCCCTAGGTCTCCACCAGTTGCACCCTCTGGTGGTACAGGTATAGTGTATACAGTGTGAAGGTACATCCAGTGGTCTTATAGAAACATAGAAAATAGGTGCAGGAGCAGGCCATTCAGCCCTTCTAGCCTGCACCGCCATTCAATGAGTTCATGGCTGAACATGAAACTTCAGTACCCCCTTCCTGCTTTCTCGCCATATGTAACTGTACATTGAGTGTACAGGGTATACACTTGTTATACATACCCAACAGTAACATGGAGAGTGTGCAAAAGAGGCCCATACAGGAATCCCCTCCGTGCAGAACTAAAAGGCAAAAGGCATGGAGGGGATTTCAACAGCTCTACAGACCTGTGAGCATCCTCGCAGGTGCAGACACTATTGGAGGAAGCGTTCTCCCTGGTGTCCCTGCTGTCTCATTACTCCCTCAACCAACACCGGTAACTTTTTATGTATTAGTTCACGGGATGTGGGTGTCGCTGGAGGGGCCGCCATTTATTGCCCATCTCTAATTGTCCGTGAGAAGGTGATGGTGAGCCGCTGCAGTCCATCTTAACAGGTTTTTTTTTTGATACAACTGAGGGTCTCGCTGGGCCATTTCAGAGGGCAGTTAAGAGCCAACCACATTGCTGTGGGTCTGGAGACACATAGATGCCCAGACCCCGGGTAAGGACGGCAGATTTCCTTTCCTAAAGGACATTAGTGAACCAGTTGGGTTTTTACGACAATCCGGTAGTTTCATGGTCACCGTTACTGACACTTGCGATTTATTCCAGATTTATTTAATTCACTGAATTTAAATTTCCGACGTGCCGTGGTGGGATTAGAACTCATGTCTCCTGATCATTAGTCCAGGCCTCGGGATTACTCCATCATCATCATCATAGGCAGTCCCTCGGATCGAGGATGACTTGCTTCCGCACCAAAAAAGGATGAGTTCACAGCTGTTTCAATGAAGGACCTAATATTCCGGATCCCGAACTACATCCTGAAGGGTGGAAGATGCCTGTGGGTGGATTTTTTTAACGTGGGGTGACCGTTGCACACCAGCCACCACACGGGCTTGACAGAGCGAGGTCTTGGTCCAGTGGCAAGGGTTAACCAGGACGACTGGAGACCAGCTCTGCTGCACGGACCTAGTGCGCTCACATATCGCAGTGTGGGCTGGTCCGTGCTGCCCCTGGGCCCCTGGTCCTGAACTCTCACCTCCCCTGGGCCCTGATCACATCCCTCCACAGTCTCTCGCCACTCCTTCGCCCCTCTTGCTGTGCCTGCCCGCACTGCAATCAGCGACCTGACTTCGCAGCCGTCGCCCTCCTGCAGTGGTATGCCTCCGCACGCTGCTCCCTCTGATGACTCCGGCCTGCTGATGGTCTTGCAGGCTGGGACCGCGCTGATTTCCGGGCCGCCGCATGCTGCTCCCCCTAATGCAGCCTCTAATCCAGTAACATAGCTACTATACCACCGTACCTCTAAAAAGAAGAGATTTCTCGAGCACCTTTCACAACCTTAGGGTGTCCTAAAGCGCTTTACTTTTGAAATACTTTTGGGGTGTAGTCACTGTTGTAATGTAGGAAATGCGGCAGCCAATTTGTGCACAGCAAGCTCCCACACTCAGCAACGTGATCATGACCAAATAATTATTTTTTATCATGTTGGTCAAGGAATAAATATTGGCCCCAAGACACCGGCGATAACGCTCCTGCTCGTCTTAATAAAGGGCCACGGGATCTTTTCGATCCAGCTGAGAGAGCAGACGGGGTCTCGTTTTAATATCTCATCCAAAAGACGGCCCCTCGGACAGTGCGGCGCTCCCTCAGCACTGCCCCTCGGACAGTGCGGCGCTCCCTCAGCACTGCCCCTCGGACAGTGCGGCGCTCCCTCAGCACTGCCCCTCGGACAGTGCGGCGCTCCCTCAGTACTGCCCCTCTGACAGTGCGGCGCTCCCTCAGTACTGCCCCTCGGACAGTGCGGCGCTCCCTCAGCACTGCCCCTCTGACAGTGCGGTGCTCCCTCAGCACTGCACTGAGAGTGTGTGGGTCTGGATTATCAAGTCTCTGGAGTGGGACTTGAACCCATGACCTTCTGACTCCGAGGCGAGGGCGCTGCCCACTGAGCCACAGCTGACACACAAAGTATCTTCTCAGTCATCTCATTGTTGGATCTTTCTGTGCTTACATTCCCTACATCACAACACTCGCTGCACCACCAGAGTAACTGATTGTAAGTGAGGTGATTGGGGAGCTCTGGGAGTGCTGTGATAAGATGATGTATAAATAGAGGTGCTTCTGCTTGTCTTTTGTTTATTTTTAACTTGTGGAAGGGAAATGAAGTGTACTTTTCCCCGGTAAATGGACACATTCTGCCTGTGCTTGGTTTTGCTATTTTGCAGGGAAACAGGGTGAGCCGGGGAGCCAAGCTAGGTTACTGATCGGGGCTCGGGGTTGTGATCCAGTCTCCAACCCTTCCATTGGGAATGTGGTCCGGGTATATCCTAGGCTGGAGCTCATGCCCAAAGGGACCAGGAGGCCAATGACAACAGCTCATAGAATCATAGAATCAGAAATTTACAGCACGGAAGGAGGCCATTCGACCCATCGTGTCCGCGCCGGCCGACAAAGAGCTATCCAGCCTAATCCCACTTTCCAGCTCTCGGTCCGTAGCCCTGTAGGTTACGGCACTGCAACTGCACATCCAGGTACTTTTTAAATGTGATGAGGGTTTCTGCCTCTACCACCCTTTCAGGCCGTGAGTTCCAGACCCCCACCACCCTCTGGGTGAAGAAATTTCCCCTCAAATCCCCTCAAAACCTCCTACCAATTACTTTAAATCTATGCCCCCTGGTTGTTGACCCCTCTGCTAAGGGAAATAGGTCCTTCCTATCCACTCTATCTAGGCCCCTCAATTTTATACACCTCAATAAGGTCTCCCCTCAGCCTCCTCTGTTCCAAAGAAAACAACCCCAGCCTATCCAATCTTTCCTCATAGCTAAAATTCTCCAGTCCTGGCAACATCCTCATAAATCTCCTCTGCACCCTCTCCAGTGCAATCACATCTTTCCTGTAATGTGGTGACCAGAACAGCACGCAGTACTCCAGCTGTGGCCTAACAGTTCAAGCGTAACCTCCCTGCTCTTGTATTCTATGCCTCGGTAAGTATTCCGTATGCCTTCTGAACTACCTTATATACCTGGCCTGCTACCTTCAGGGATCTGTGGTATAGCTATAACTAGTCTTGTCTCTCACCATAGACATTGCACCCAACAGAAGCCATTACCAGGGAGGAGAAATCTGAAAGTCACAGGCACCTTCTACAAGGCACAAGTCAGGAGTGTGATGGAATACTGTCCACTTGCCTGGACGAGTGCAGCTCCAACAACACTCGAGAAGCTCGGCACCATCCAGGACAAAGCAGCCGCTTGATCGGTCCCCCATCCACCACCTTCAACACTCACTCCCTCCACCACCGGCGCACTGTGGCTGCAGTGTGTACCATCTACAAGATGCACTGCAGCAACTCACCAAGGCTTCTTCGGCAGCACCTCCCACACCCGCGACCTCTACCACCTAGAAGGACAAGGGCAGCAGGCGCATGGGAACACCACCACCTCCACGTTCCCCTCCCAGTCACACACCATCCTGACTGGGAAATATATCGGCCGTTCCTTCATCGTCGCTGGGTCAAAATCCTGGAACTCCCTCACTAACAGCACTGTGGGAGCACCTTCACCACACGGACTGCAGCGGTTCAAGAAGGCGGCTCACCACCACCTTCTCAAGGGGCAGTTGGGGATGGGCAATAAATGCTCGCACACCGCCCGCTCTCGCACACCGCCCGCTCTCGCACACCGCCCCAATCGGCATGATATTTCTGTTCAAACGGTTGACCTAGATTGCACAATGTGCGAACACCTGTCAAATATTTACAATGGCGTCAATGTGTAGGTCACCTGTCTCACCTGAGTGACTCAGATCATTAACCCCGTCACCAACAACAAAACACGCAGTAACCGTGGCTCGGAGAAGTTAGCCATTCAACTTTCAAATTACAATTATTGTTTAGACTTGTTTCTAACTTTGTAACAAGGATAAAGTCTTACGCCCAGCAACTCGGAACGTTGTGTATAAAATAGTGGAGGGCAATAGGGAACAACTTGTTCATTGTAAATTGTGTCCAAGTCACTCGTTGTTAACCTTGGCTTGTGCTCAACACTATCGAAGCACAACGTCACTCCCACATCAGCTCTTACTGTCCAGCCATTCTGTCTGTGATCTATCATTTCCTGAATAGTAAATATAAATATTAAGATCAAAGAATTATATCAATTTGATCCTTTCAGCTGAGTGTTGTGGATTTTATTTATGTCCCACAGAGACTTGAGCAGGAAAAATCTAGGCTGACACCCACAGTGCAGTACTGAGGGAGCGCCGCACTGTCAGGGGCAGTACTGAGGGAGCGCCGCACTGTCAGGGGCAGTACTGAGGGAGCGCCGCACTATCAGAGGGGCAGTACTGAGGGAGCGCCGCACTGTCGGAGGGGCAGTACTGAGGGAGTGCTGCACTGTCGGAGGGGCAGTACTGAGGGAGCGCCGCACTGTCGGAGGGGCAGTACTGAGGGAGCGCCGCACTGTCGGAGGGGCAGTACTGAGGGAGCGCCGCACTGTCAGAGGGGTAGTACTGAGGGAGCACTGCACTGTCGGAGGGGGCAGTACTGAGGGAGCGCTGCACTGGCGGAGGGGCAGTACTGAGGGAGTGCCGCACTGTCGGAGGGGCAGTACTGAGGGAGTACTGTACTGTCAGAGGTGCCGTCTTTTGGATGAGACGTTAGACTGAGGGCCCCGTCTGCTCTCGGGTAGATGTGAAAGATCCCGTGGCACTATTTTGAAGAAGAGCAGGGGAGTTATCCCGGTGTCCTGGGCAATATTTATCCCTCAACCAACATAACAAAAACAGATTATCTGGTCATTATCACATTGCTGTGTGTGGGAGCTTGCTGTGCGCAAATTGGCTGCTGCGTTTCCCACATTACAGCAGTGACTGCATTTCAAAAGTACTTCATTGGCTGTAAAGCGCTTTGAGACATCCTGAGGTTGTGAAAGGCGCTATAGAAATGCAAGTTCTTTCTCTCTGTTTCTCGATGTTGTAAGCTCCCACAACAAAGAGGCACTGATCTTTTTATCATGGCCAATTTGGTACGACCATAAAAAATTTTGGATAGGAAAAGACCAATTAGCCCATCCAGCCTGTTCCTTATAATCCAGCCGTATGCAGCATAACAAGAGCCTCCCTCCCCTTGCGGCCATGCTGTATCCCAGGAGGGGAGAAACCACTTCTGCCGTCATCGTCACAGAAACAGCCCATTGGGCCCCAGCGTTCAGTGCCAAGGGTTATGCTCCACACCAGCCCCCTCCCTCCCCTCTCCATCTCACCTCATCAACATATCCCCATGTTCCTTTCTCCCTCATGCTTCGGGAAAATATCTGGAAAATTCCTCTTCGATACCCTCTAGGCGATCGGAAGTAGTTCGGGAGACAACATAAGAACATAAGAAATAGGAGCAGAAGTCGGCCATTCGGCCCCTCGAGCCTGCTCTGTCATTCAATACGATCATGGCTGATCTGATCATGGACTCAGCTCCACTTCCCTGCCCGCTCCCTTTACTCCCTTATCGCTCAAAAATCTGTCTATCTCCACCTTAAATATATTCAATGACCCAGCCTCCGCAGCTCTCTGGGGCAGAGAATTCCAAAGGTTTACAACCCTCTGAGAAGAAATTCCTCCTCATTTCAGTTGAGGAGTCAAATGGCCTACTCCTGCTCCTATTTCTTATGTCCCCTTTTTTTAGTTTCCCCATGAGTGGAAATATCCTTTCTGTATCTACCTTGTTGAGCCCCGCCCAGGAGCTGGTGATTGATTTTTTTTTTAAAGTCTTGAGCTTATTTCTGTTACGTTAGTTATTTGTCTATGAAATAGAGGCATGGCAGGGTACCTCAGTCGTGGAATGCACATCTTGTACCATGTGGGAACTCCAGGACGTTTCCCTTCTCCTGGACCATCACAGGTGCAGGAAGTGTCGTCGGCTGGAGAGGTTTGAGCTCCGGGTTTTGGAGCTGGAGCAGCAGCTGGTGTCACTGCGGTGCGTCGGTGAGGCTCAGAGCTATGTCTTGGCACATTTCAGGAGATGGTCAACCTGCATAAGTGTGTGCAGGCCGAGAGGGAATGGGTGACCGCCAGACAAGGAGGACCAGGCAGGTAGCGCAGGATTCCCCTGAGTGCATCTCACTCTCCAACCAGTATTCGGTTCTGAGTACTGTGGGGGGCGATGGTGCTTCTGGGGAGTGCAGGCGAAGCTATGTCTGCGGCACCACAGGTGGCTCAGCTGTACATGGGGGGGAGGAGGAGGAAGATCGGGAAAACAATAGTGGTAGGGGAATCGATAGGCGAACAGACGGGCGTTTCTGCGGCCGCAGATGTGACTCCAGCGATGGTATGTTGCCTCCCTGGTGCCGGAATCAAGGCGCTCACTGAGCGGCTGCAGGGAATTCTGGGGGGAGAGGGTGAACAGCCAGAAGTCGTGGTCCATATCGGGACCAATGACATCAGTAGGAAGAGGGATGAGGTCCTGCAGGCAGAGTTTAAGGAGCTAGGAGAGAGATTAAAAAGCAGGACCTCCAAGGTAGTAATCTCCGGATTACTCCCGGTGCCATGAGCTCGTGAGTACAGAAATAGGAGGATAGAGCAGATGAATACGTGGCTGGAGAGATGGTGCAGGAAGGGAGGGCTTTAGATTCCTGGGACATTGGGACCGGTTCTGGGGGAGGTGGGACCTGTACAGGCCGGACGGGTTGCACCTCAACAGAGCCGGGACCACTATCCTCGTGGTGGGGGGGGGGGGGTTGTTAGTGCTGTTGGGGAGGGTTTAAACTAATTTGGCAGGAGGATGGGCACCAGGATATAGCATTGGAAGGAGAAACAAGGTACACAAAAGATTGGGAGAGACAAAGAGCACAAGAGTAAAAAATAGTCTGGTATTAGGTGGGGTCAGACTAAGAGAATACAAGAAGATGCAAGAGGTTCACAGTGTACGCGTGTGAATGCACGAAGCGTGGTAAATAAGGTTGGTGGGCTGCAGCGCAAATAGACACATGGGAATGTGATGTCATGGTGAAAACGGAGACCTGACTCAAAAAAGGGAAGGATTGGGTTTTAAATATTCCTGGATATAGGGTGTTCAGGAAAGATAGTGAAGGAAAGAAAGGAGTGGGGTGGCAGTGTTGGTGAAGGAGAATATTACAGTGCTGGAGAGAGAGGATGTCTTGGAGGGGTCAAGAACATCATCATCATAGGCAGTCCCCTGAATCGAGGAGGCATTGCTGGATCTGGTTCTGGGGAATGAGGTGGGTCTAGTGGAGCAAGTGTCAGTAGGGGAACATTTAGGGAACAGTGATCATAGTATTATAAGGTTTAGATTAGTTACGGAAAAGGACAGGGAGCAATCTAGAGTAAAAATACTTAATTAGAGGAAGGCCAATTTCAGTGGGCTGACAGTGAATCAGGCCTGGGTAAATTGGAATCAAAGATTGACAGGCAAAACTGTAATCGAAAAATGGGCTGTCTTGAAAGAGGAGATGGTTTGGGGATAGTCGAGGTACATTCCCACGAGGGGGAAAGATAGGACAACTAAAGCCAGAGCTCCCTGGATGACGAAAGAGACAGAGAGTGAGATGAAGCAGAAAAAGGGGGCGTCTGGCAGTGTCAGGTTGAGAATACAAGTGAGAACTGGGCTGAATATAGAAAGATCAGAGGGGAAGTGAAAAAGAAAACGAGAGGGGCAGAGACTACGACAATTGACTGGCAGCTAACATAAAAGGAATTCAAACATCTTCTACAGATGGATAAATAGTAAACGGGCAGTAAGGGGAGGGTGGGGCCGGTTCGGGTGCAAAAAGGAGACCTACGCATGGAGGCAGTGGGTATGGCTGAGATACTAAATGAATACATAAGAACATAAGAATTAGGAACAGGAGTAGGCCATCTAGCCCCTCAAGCCTGCTCCGCCATTCAACAAGATCATGGCTGATCTGGCCGTGGACTCAGCTCCACTTACCTTCCCGCTCCCCATAACCCTTAATTCCCTTATTGGTTAAAAATCTATCTATCTGTGACTTGAATACATTCAATGAGCTAGCCTCAACTGCTTCCTTGGGCAGAGAATTCTACAGATTCACAACCCTCTGGGAGAAGAAATTCCTTCTCAACTCGGTTTTAAATTGGCTCCCCCGTATTTTGAGGCTGTGCCCCCTAGTTATAGTCTCCCCGACCAGTGGAAACAACCTCTCTGCCTCTATCTTGTCTATCCCTTTCATTATTTTAAATGTTTCTATAAGATCACCCCTCATCCTTCTGAACGCCAACGAGTAAAGACCCAGTCTACTCAATCTATCATCATAAGGTAACCCCCTCATCTCTGGAATCAGCCTAGTGAATCATCTCTGTACCCCCTCCAAGGCTAGTATATCCTTCCTTAAGTAAGGTGACCAAAACTGCACGCAGTACTCCAGGTACGGCCTCACCAGTACCCTGTACAGTTGCAGCAGGACCTCCCTGCTTTTGTACTCCATCCCTCTCTCAATGAAGGCCAACATTCCATTCGCCTTCCTGATTTCCTGCTGCACCTGCAAACTAACTTTTTGGGATTCATGCACAAGGACCCCCAGGTCCCTCTGCACCGCAGCATGTTGTAATTTCGCCCCTTTCAAATAATATTCCCTTTTACTGTTTTTTTTTCCCAAGGTGGATGACCTCACATTTTCCGACATTATATTCCATCTGCCAAACCTTAGCCCATTCGCTTAACCTATCTAAATCTCTTTGCAGCCTCTCTGTGTCCTCTACACAACCCGCTTTCCCACTAATCTTTGTGTCATCTGCAAATGTTGTTACACTACACTCTGTCCCCTCTTCCAGGTCATCTATGTATATTGTAAACAGTTGTGGTCCCAGCACCGATCCCTGTGGCACACCACTAACCACCGATTTCCAACCCAAAAAGGACCCATTTATCCCGACTCTCTGCTTTCTGTTAGCCAGCCAATTCTCGATCCATGCTAATACATTTCCTCTGACTCCGCGTACCTTTATCTTCTGCAGTAACCTTTTGTGTGGCACCTTATCGAATGCCTTTTGGAAATCTAAATACACCACATCCATCGGTACACCTCTACCCACCATGCTCGTTATATCCTCAAAGAATTCCAGTAAATTAGTTAAACATGATTTCCCCTTCATGAATCCAAGTTGCGTCTGCTTGATTGCACTATTCCTATCTCGATGTCCCGCTATTTCTTCCTTAATGATAGCTTCAAGCAATTTCCCCACTACAGATGTTAAACTAACCGGCCTATAGTTACCTGCCTTTTGTCTGCCCCTTTTTATAAACAGAGGCGTTACATTAGCTGCTTTCCAATCCACTGGTACCTCCCCAGAGTCCAGAGAATTTTGGTAGATTATAACGAATGCATCTGCTATAACTTCCGCCATCTCTTTTAATACCCTAGGATGCATTTCATCAGGACCAGTGGACTTGTCTACCTTGAGTCCCATTAGCCTGTCCTTGGGATAGTGATTGTCTCAAGGTCCTCCCTTCCCACATTCCCATGACCAGCAATCTTTGGCATGGTTTTTGTGTCTTCCACTGTGAAGACCGAAGCAAAATAATTGTTTAAGGTCTCAGCCATTTCCACATTTCCCATTATTAAATCCCCCTACTCATCTTCTAAGGGACCAACATTTACTTTAGTCACTCTTTTCCGTTTTGCATCTAATTTTACCTGGATGGTGTCGAGTTTCTGGAGTGTTGTTGGAGCTGCACTCGTCCAGGCAAGTGGAGAGTATTCCATCACACTCCTGACTTGTGCCTTGTAGATGGTGGAAAGGCTTTGGGGAGTCAGGAGGTGAGACTCTCGCCACAGAATACCCAGCCTCTGACCCGCTCTTGTAGCCACAGTATTCATGTGGCTGGTCCAGTTAAGTTTCTGGTCAATGATGACCCCCAGGATGTTGATGGTGGGGATTCGGTGATGGTAATGCCATTGAATGTCAAGGGGCAGAGGTTAGACTCTCGCTTGTTGGAGATGGTCATTGCCTGGCACTTTGAGTGGCACGAATGTTACTTGCCACTTATCAGCCCAAGGCTGAATGTTGTCCAGGTCTTGCTGTATGTGGGCACAGACTGCTCCATTATCTGAGGAGTTGCGAATGGAACTGAACACTGTGCAATCATCAGCGAACATCCCCACTTCTGACCTTATGATGGAGGGAAGGTCATTGATGAAGCAGCTGAAGATGGTTGGGCCTAGGACACTGCCCTGAGGAACTCCTGCAGCGATGTCCTGGGGCTGTGATGATTGACCTCCAACCAGCACAAACATCCTCCTTTGTGTTCGGTATGATTCCAGCCAGTGGAGAATTTTACCCCTGATTCCCACAAATCGTGTTTAACTAACTTGATTGAGTTTTTGATAAGGTAACAGAGGGTTGATGAGGGCAATTCGGTTGACGTGGTGTACATGGACTTCTGAAAGGCATTTGATAAAGTGCTACATAATAGGCTTGCTAGTAAGAGGGACAGTGGCAACATGGATGTGAAATTGGCCAAGTGACAGGAAACAGAGAGTAGTGGTGAACGGTTGTTTATCGGACTGGAGGAAGGTATACAGTGGTGTTCCCCAGGGATCAGTACTGGGACCACGGCTTTTCCTGATATATATTAATGATTTGGACTCGGGTGTACAGGGCATAATTTCAAAATGTGCAGATGACACAAAACTTGGAAGTATAGTGAACAGTGAGGAGGAGAGGGATAGACTTCAAGTGGACATAGACAGGCTGGTGGGATGGGCAGGCTTGTGGCAGATGAAATTTAACGCAGAAAAGTGCGAACGAGGAGAGACAATATAAACTAAAGGGTACAATTCTAAAGGGGGAGCATGAACAGAGAGACCTGGGGGTATATGAGCACAAATCGTTGAAGGTGGCAGGGCAGGCTGAGAAAGTGGTTAAAAAAGCTTATGGGATCCTGGGCTTCATAAATAGAGGCATAGAGTACAACAGCAAGGAAGTTATGATGAACCTGTATAAAACACAGGTTTGGCCTCCACTGGAGTATTGTGTCCAATTCTGGGCACCGCACTTTAGGAAGGATGTGAAGGCCTTAGAGAGGGGGCAGAAAAGATTTCTGAGAATGGTTCCAGGGATGAGGGACTTCAGCTACGTGGATAGACTGGAGAAGCTGGGGTTGTTCCCCTTGGAGCAGAGAAGGTTGAGAGGAGATTTGATGGAGATGCTCAAAATCATGAGGGGTCTGGACAGAGTAGATCGAGAGAAACGGTTCCCATTGGTGGAAGGGTCGAGAACCAGAGGACACAGATTTAAGGTGTCTGGCAAAAGGTCCAAAGGTGACATGAGGAAAAACTTTTTACGCAGCGAGTGGTTAGGATCTGGAATGCGCTGCCTGAGAGGGTGGTGGAGGCAGACTCAATCCTGGCTTTCAAATGGGAATTGGATAAGTATCTGAAGGAAGAAAAATTGCCATGCTACGGGGAAAGGGCGGGAAGTGGGACTGGCTGAGGTGCTCTTGCAGAGAGCCGGCACGGGCTCGACGGGCCGAATGGCCTCCTTCTGTGCTATAACCGTTCTATGATTCTTCTGGGACAAGAAGAACTGCCCAACATCTAACCTATCCCTTCCCAGGCTTAATTCATATACATGACTCCTCGTTCAGCCCAACCTATTTAATTAAAATCATTTTCAGCCTGTACACGATCTGAGACTCTTTGTTCTTTTATCGAGCTGAATCAAATTGACCCAGCTCAGTGGATCAACCCTCAAGCTAAGGGTGAATTGACTGGCTTTGTTGCTATCCCACTTGCTGGAGAGAGTATGTGAGTCACTCAGCACACACACAAACTTCACCATGGCAGAGCGAACTTAATAATTCCTCAATGTGAAATTGACCAGTTATTTTAGGGACAGCTGGTTTGACAATGAGTTTTGCCTAGAACAGTGGGAGAGTTGCAAATTTAGATAGAAAAGAAAGACTTGCATTTCTATAGCGCCTTTCACGACCACCAGACGTCCCGAAGCACTTTACAGCCAATTAATTACTTTTTAGAAGTGTGGTCACTATTGTAATGTGGGAATTTATTTTGATGCTATGAGTAATGACTATAGATTGATTGACTGTCACTGTCCATTCATACATTGCATGCAAAATAACCAGTTTTAGTTTATAATGGAACTTGTCTCAATAGGGTGACTTGCAGCCTGTTGCCTATTGTAATGCATTTGCTTCCTGGGTTCTTTGCTTAAGAATCCATAGAAACACATTGCTATTGAGAACTAGTTGGTTTATTAGCAAAGGTTTAACAATCACACTACACATTACCGGTTCATCCACCAGGCTCACAACCACCTGCCTCATCGTGGATCCCCCCCAAACCCAACTGGCTGGGGTTTTATTGAGTCTTGTGAACATCACGTGACTGGCTAAGCCCCTCCCAACCCAACCCAACTCCACCAACCTGTGAGCATACTCACCGGTGCGTACATTACACCTGTAAAGACATGAGCATGGTGGCAGGTGAGCGATCATAGTGCCTGGAATATGTAACAAGGGTCTATTTTCAGATCCCTGCTTTAGCCATCATTTAACTAGATATTGGATAACAAGGGTGTTACCCCCTGATTGTAGGGGACACGAAGCCCACTTACAGGAGTGACCAATGATACTGAACCCGAGAAAACATCGACTGCGGAACTGTGAAATTTGTGTCAACCACCATAAGCCCCAGAATTCCATAAATTAAAATTAAAATTGACTGATTCACATCTGCTGTTCAGTTCCACCTGTAAAATACGTGTCAATTGGGGTGCAGTAGTGTTGCTACCTACGTGAATCAGAATATATTCCTCTCTCTGAATGCTACACGAGCTTGCAGTCATTGTCACTACATCAGGGAAGTCAATGCTCACTTTGAGTGTCAGCCATGGCTCAGGGGGCAGCACTCTCGCCTCAGATACTCCAGAGACTGGAGCACAAAAATCCAAGCTGACACTCTAACGCAGTACTGAGGGAGCGCCGCACTGTCGGAGGGGCAGTACTGAGGGAGCGCCGCACTGTCGGAGGGGCAGTACCGAGGGAGCGCCGCACTGTCTGAGGGGCAGTACCGAGGGAGCGCCGCACTGTCGGAGGGGCAGTACTGAGGGAGCGCCGCACTGTCGGAGGGGCAGTACTGAGGGAGCGCCGCACTGTCGGAGGGGCAGTACTGAGGGAGCGCTGCAGTGTCGGAGGGGCAGTACCGAGGGAGCGCTGCACTGTCGGAGGGGCAGTACTGAGGGAGCGCCGCACTGTCGGAGGGGCAGTACTGAGGGAGTGCCGCACTGTCGGAGGGGCAGTACTGAGGGTGTGCCGCACTGTCGGAGGGGCAGTACTGAGGGAGCGCCGCACTGTCGGAGGGGCAGTACTGAGGGAGCGCCGCACTGTCGGAGGGGCAGTACTGAGGGAGCGCTGCAGTGTCGGAGGGGCAGTACCGAGGGAGCGCCGCACTGTCGGAGGGGCAGTACTGAGGGAGCGCCGCACTGTCGGAGGGGCAGTACTGAGGGAGCGCTGCAGTGTCGGAGGGGCAGTACCGAGGGAGCGCTGCACTGTCGGAGGGGCAGTACCGAGGGAGCGCTGTACTGTCGGAGGGGCAGTACCGAGGGAGCGCTGCACTGTCGGAGGGGCAGTACCGAGGGAGCACTGCACTGTCGGAGGGACAGTACCGAGGGAGCGCTGCACTGTCGGAGGGGCAGTATCGAGGGAGCGCTGCACTGTCGGAGGGGCAGTACTGAGGGAGAGCCGCTCTGTCGGAGGTGCAGTACTGAGGGAGCGCCGCACTGTCGGAGGGGCAGTACCGAGGGAGCGCCGCACTGTCGGAGGGGCAGTACCGAGAGAGAGTCGCACTGTCGGAGGGGCAGTACTGAGGGAGAGCCGCACTGTCGGAGGGGCAGTACTGAGGGAGCGCTGCACTGTCGGAGGGGCAGTACTGAGGGAGAGCTGCACTGTCGGAGGGGCAGTACTGAGGGAGTCCCGCACTGTCAGAGGTGCCATCTTTCGGATGAGACGTTAAACCGAGGCCCTAGCTGCTCTCTCAGGTGGACGTAAAAGATCCCATGGCACACTATTTCGCAGAAGAGCAGGGGAGTTCTCCCTGGTGTCCTGGGGCCAATATTTATCCCTCATTCAACATCACTAAAACAGAATATCTGGTCATTATCACATTGCTGTGTGTGGGAGCTTGCTGTGCGCAAATTGGCTGCCGCGTTTTCCACATTACAACAGTGACTACACTCCAAAAAGTACCACATTGGCAGTAAAGTGCTTTGGGACCTCCGGTGACTGTGAAAGGTGCTATATAAATGCAAGTCTTTCTTTGTTTTTCACTTCCCAGCCATCATTTTAAGGCACTCCACACTCGCATCAATATTTTAGCCAAATGCAAGTGGCTGAAGAACTCCTGCACGATCGGCACCGGCCTCCGGAGCTCTGGCAACATCTCCGAATGCCGGATGAAAACCGGTATAGTGAGGTGCAGCTTCTGCTTGTCCCGTCTACCTCTCTCCCGTGCTCGCAACTTGTCTGCCTTCATCTACGGTGCGGTAACTCTCCCCACTCATCTCCCAGATTTATTATTCATGGCTCTAAACCTTGCAGAACAACTCTGCACCTGGACCAACTGCAGAGCAAGCAGCGTTTGTGTTATGTATGGAGAAAAAGTCAGACTGAACACTGTGAGTTCAAAGTAAAGTGTGACCTTAGTCTTTTACTGCAGGTCTCCAGAGTGCCTCTCCAACCTGTGAGGCCTCCTTAAATACCTGTGCTCCCTAGGGATTATGGGACCCCTTGGGACTCTGGGGAATGAGCCCTCTGGTGGCTGTACAGAGTAAATACAAGTTTACATATATAACAGTTTGTATAATCTGAAATATGTGAGTGCCTTCGAGAAAGGGCTGTTACTCAGCTGACAGAATTCAACACCAAGCCACATAAGGAGATATTGGCCCTGAAATCCCGGCTTTGCCGGGTGTGTACGGAGTGCGTATGGACCCAGGAAGGCATTGCAAAAGCCGTTTTTTGGCGCACAATGCGCATGCGCTGAAAACCGGCTTTTCCGATCTGTCAAGCTGGAGCTCGACAGATCATCCACATCTCGGGAGCGAGAACATTTGCACGGACAAGATTGTGGTATTTACCCACCTCTTGCCCACCGGATGTCCTGGAAACTCTTGCGCCTGATAAAAGCAGGCGCATAGCCTACTGTTACAGGCGTAAGAGTTTTAAAACACACTTAAAACATAGTGTGTTTTTAAAATGTTATTTTTTATGTTAAAAAACCTTGCCCACTATGTTAAATTAATTTTACAGCATAATTAAAAAAAACTTTAAAAAAAAATCGGAATTTAAAAAAAATACATAAATAACTAATTTAAATTAATGTTAAATATGGAGTGTCGTTTTTCTATTTTTTATTAATGTTTTGGGGGGGGTGTTCTCATTCATAATAATGGGAACTCTAACTTACGGAGTTCCCATTATTATGAATGAGAACGTACTTTAATTACTGGGCCATTAGACCAACATACTGTGGATGCTGGAATCTGACAAAGGGTCATCCACCCGAAATGTTAACTCTGCTTCTCACCACAAATGCTGTCTGACCCACTGAGATTTCCAGCATTTTCTGTTTTTTATATTATGTAAGGAGATATTGGGACAGGTGACCAAAAGCTTGGTCAAAGAGGAGCGAGAGCCGGAGAGGTTTAGGGAGGGGATTCCCGGGCCTCGATGGCTGAAGGCATGGCCACCAATTGCATAGATTCTTTTCATCACACCACACGGACTGTAGCGGTTCAAGAGGTCTCACCATCACCACCTCAGGGTCAATTAGGGATGGGCACTAAATTCCGGCCTTGCCGTACAAAAAGCTTTCTCGATCAGTGTGTTTCCAGCCCAATGAGGAAGGAAGTTGTGCTGGGTCTTATTGCTGTGCAGAGTTCTGGTCTCTTGACTGAAGGAAGGATATACTTGCCATTCAGGTAGTGGACCTTAGTTGCACCCGACAGATTCGTGGGATGGGGGGATTGTCCTATGAGGAGAGATTGAGTAGACTAGGCCTGTATAGAGGTGATCTAATTGAAAAGTATTAAATTGTTAAAAGGCTTGATAGGGTAGATGATCATCTAGAACCAGGGGTCACAGTCTCTGAATAAGGGGTCGGCCATTTAGGACTGAGATGAGGAGAAATTTCTTCACTCAGAGGATGGTGAATCTTTGGAATTCTCTCCCCCAGAGGCCTGTGGATGCTCAGTCGTGGAGTATATTCAAGTCAAAGAGTGATAGATTTTTGGATACTAAGGGAACCAAGGAATATGAGGATCGGGCGGGAACGTGGAGTTGAGGAATTGAGTGGCGGAACAGGCTAGAAGGGCCAAATGGCCTACTCCTATCTTATGCTCTTATTGCCAGCAATGCCCATGTGCCATGAATGAATACAAAATAATGACAGAGAAATAGACCATTCAGCCCCACTGGTCTGCGCCGGTGTTTGAGCTCCTCCCACCTTGTTTCATGTAACCCCATCAACATAATCTTCCAAGCTCCTGTCACGCTACCAAATGCCCGGACAGGTAAACCAATGTGGGAAATGTTGGTGGTTTCAGTGATGGGGATGCTGCAAAAGGCAACAATGGAAACCGCTGTGCCCACACCCACAGGAGGAATGCGATGGGTTTTCACTATCCAAGCTCACGCTAAGATTGGTCTCCGGGCAAGGGTCCAGAAAGCTGACCATGTCCGATGGAACTCAGACCCAGCCCCACTGAACATCTCCAGCGCAGTTGCAAGGGAGGCAGGGAACTCCTGAATTGGGGCAGGTTTGGGGCCCCCAGGAACTGGATTGAGACTGAAAACCAGAGTGAAAGATCGGGGCCGGGCAATAGGTCAGAGTTGGAACAACAACAACTTATATTTAGATGTCTTTAATGTAGTGAAATGTTCCAAGACCTTTCACCGGAACATTATCAAACAAAATTTGACACTGATCCCCATAAGGAGAAATTAGGGCAGGTGACCAAAAGCTTGGTCAAAGTGGTAGGTTTTAAGGAGCATCCTGAAGGAGGTAGAGAGGCGGAGAGGTTTAGGGAGGGAGTTCCAGAGCTTGGGGCCCAGGCAACTGAAGGCCACCGATGGTGGAGCGATTGTAATCAGGGATGCTCTGGAGAGCAGAATTAGAGTGCAGAGATCTTGGGGGGTGGGGGGTGGGGGGGGGGGAGCGAGGGCCATGAAGGAATTTGAAAACAAAGATGAGAACTTTGAAATCGAGGCGTTGCTTAACTGGAAGACCCTCCTTTACATATACTGTTCTCCCGCCCTGGGGCAGGGGTCGGGACTGCAGTAAAGGGGCTTGACTGACTCTCATCATCATCATAGGTAGTCCCTCGAAATCGAGGAAGACTTGCTTCCACTCTAAAAGTGAGTTCTCAGGTGACTGTACAGTCCAATATAGGAATTACAGTCTCTGTCACAGGTGGGACAGACAGTGGTTGAAGGAAAGGGTGGGTGGGGAGTCTGGTTTGCCGCACGCTCTTTCCGCTGCCTGCGCTTGGTTTCTGCATGCTCTCGGTGACGAGACTCGAGGTGCTCAGCGCCCTCCCAATGCTGTCCCTCCACTTAGGGCGGTCTTTGGCCAGTGACTCCCAGGTGGCGGTGGGGATGTTGCATTTTATCAGGGAGGATTTGAGGGTGTCCTTGTAACGTTTCCTCTGCCCACCTGGGGTGCGCTGGCCATGTAGGAGTTCCGAGTAGAGCGCTTGCTTTGGGAGTCTCGTGTCTGGCATGCAAACAATGTGGCCTGCCCAGTGGAGCTGGTCGAGTGTGGTCAGTGCTTCGACGCTGGGGATGTTGGCCTGGTCGAGGACACTGACGTTGGTGCGTCTGTCCTCCCGGGGGATTTGTAGGATCTTGTGGCGACATTGTTGGTGGTATTTCTCCAGCGATTTGAGGTGCCTGCTGCACATGGCCCATGTCTGTGAGCCATACAGGAGGGCGGGTATCACTACAGCCCCGGAGACCATGAGCTTGGTGCCAGATTTGACGGCCTGGTCTGCAAACACTCTCTTCCTCAGGCGGCCGAAGGTCGCACTGGAGGCGGTGTTGGATCTTGTCGCTGATGTCTGCTCTCGCTGATAGATAGTAGGCTCCCCAGGTATGGGAAGTGGTCCACGGTGTCCGGGGTCGCGCGTGGGTCTTGATGACTGGGATTATAAGATGATTAAAAATTGTAAGGGGGCGTGGCTGGTTGTAAGGGGGCGTGGCTAAGGCTGATTGTAAGGGGGCGTGGCTGAGGCTGGTTGTAAGGGGGCGTGGCTAAGGCTGATTGTAAGGGGGCGTGGCTAAGGCTGATTGTAAGGGGGCGTGGCTGATTGTAAAGGGGGCGTGGCTGATTGTAAAGGGGGCGTGGCTGAGGCTGGTTGTAAGGGGGCGTGGCTGATTGTAAGGGGGCGTGGCTGATTGTAAGGGGGCGTGGCTGATTGTAAGGGGGCGTGGCTGCAGTAAGGGGGCGTGGCTGATTGTAAGGGGGCATAGCTGCAGTAAGGGGGCGTGGCTAAATATAAGGAGGCGGGGTGCAGCACTTTGCTTCTGATTGGCTGCCTGTAATCCCGCCCCCCCGAATCCAAAACAGGAACGTCAGAGCCCGCATGACAGCGCGCTGACATCATCACGCAGGCAGGGCGGGCGGGCGGCGGAGAGTTTGAGAGGAATCCGGGGGAGCGCGGGCGGCGGCGGGCCTGAAGGAGAGGACAGCCCGGGGCCCGAGGGAAAGAGCGGGAGATCGAGAGGCCGCGGAGAGGAGAGGCCGGGGCCGGGGGACACCGAGAGCTGAGGCCCGAGGCCGGGGAGCGGAGAGCGGACAGCCCGGGGAGCGGAGGCCGCAGCCGGGGCCCGCCGCCATGCCCTCCCGCTGAGCTGAGCCGAGCCCCCTCCCGCCGGGCCGGCCCGCCCCGCCATGTCGCGCTCGCTGCGCCGGCGGCGGCACTGGCTGAGCCGGGCCCGGGAGGCGGCGGTGCCGGGTGAGGCGCTGGCGCTGGGCGGCGGCGCCGAGTTCGGGCAGTTCCCGGTGTTGGGCGCGGCCCCCGGGGGCCCCGACCTCGGGCCCGGCCCCGGGGACATCCTGCTCGAGGTCAACGGCACCCCGGTCAGCGGCCTGACCCGCCGCGACACCCGCGCCGTCCTCCGGCACTTCCCGCAGCCCGTCCGGGTGCGCACCGTGCGGCCAGGTGAGGGGTTCAGGGAGGGCGGGGAGAGGGGCACGGGGGTCTGGGAGGGCGGGGAGAGGGGCACGGGGGTCTGGGAGGGCGGGGAGAGGGGCACGGAGGGCGGGGAAAGGTGCACGGGGGTCTGGGAGAGCGGGGCACGGGGGTCTGGGAGGGTGGGGAGAGGGGCACGGGGGTCTGGGAGGGCGGGGAGAGGGGCACGGGGGTCTGGGAGGGTGGGGAGAGGGTTCTGGGAGGGTGGGGAAAGGGTCTGGGAGGGCGGGGAGAGGGGCACGGGTGTCTGGGAGGGCGGGGAGAGGGGCACGGGGGTCTGGGAGGGCGGGGAGAGGGGCACGGGGGTCTGGGAGGGCGGGGAGAGGGGCACGGGGGTCTGGGAGGGCGGGGAGAGGGGCACGGGGGTCTGGGAGGGTGGGGAGCGGGGCACGGGGGTCTGGGAGAGCGGGGCACGGGGGTCTGGGAGGGTGGGGAAAGGTGCACGGGGGTCTGGGAGGGTGGGGAGAGGGGCACGGGGGTCTGGGAGGGTGGGGAGAGGGGCACGGGGGTCTGGGAGAACGGGGGTCTGGGAGGGTGGGGAGAGGGTCTGGGAGAGCAGGGCACGGGGGTCTGGGAGGGTGGGGAGAGGGGCACGGGGGTCTGGGAAGGCGGGGCACGGGGGTCTGGGAGGGTGGGGAGAGGGGCACGGGGGTCTGGGAGGGTGGGGAGAGGGTCTGGGAGAGCGGGGCACGGGGATCTGGGAGGGCGGGGAGAGGGGCACGGGGGTCTGGGAGGGCGGGGAGCGGGGCACCGGGGTCTGGGAGGGTGGGGAGAGGGGCACGGGGGTCTGGGAGGGCGGGGAGCGGGGCACGGGTGTCTGGGAGGGTGGGGGGAGGGGCACGGGGGTCTGGGAGGGTGGGGAAAAGTGCACGGGTTGAGGGGACGTGGTAGGGAGCAACGAGTGGGGTCAGGGAGGGTGGAGGGGAGCGGTTCAGTGAGGGGAATGAAGGGGTAGGGCGTAATGAGAGGGGAATGAGGAGGGGGTAGAGGCGCGAGATGGGGAGGGGGCAGGTGTGATGGGGAAGGAGTTGTGGGTAGATGGAGGGGGAGGAAGAAGTGGAGGGGATTGAGGGAAGGATCAACAGGGAGAGTGAGTGAGGAGGGGTTAGGGAATAATGAGGGACGGGAGAGGTGGGGTGAGAGATGGAGGAGAGAATAAGGGGAGACACGGAGTGAAGGGTGTAATGAGGTGGAGAGAGTGAGGGGGTAGGGAATAATGTGTGAGGGCAATGTGGCGATGGACAAGGTGGTGAAGGAGGGCGAGAGTATAGGGTGTAACTGGAAAGGAGCATCTTGCCTGCGTGGGAAGTAATGAAAAACTGAGGGATGAGGGGGGGAAGGGAGACCTGGAGGGGAAGATTGGAAAGGGGATGTAAGCAGAAACCTGGAAGGGGGTGATGAAGAAGAAAATCAGGGAAAGAGGGACACGGTGGGGATGGGAAGAGGTATTGGGGGGAGTGGGAGCTACAAGGGGGAGGGAGACTCTGAAGAGGGAGCTATAGAAGGGATGGGAGGGACATGAAGATCAGGAACTACACACCAGAGGAGAGGTAAGGGGAGAGAGCCCAGGGATCGGGGGTTATAACCTGGGAAGAGAGACTGATCAATAACCATGTTTGCAGTGATTGGGTTTTGATTACTGTTTTAAGTAGTTCGATCGTTTACGGTTTGCATTTTAAACCTTTTTGTTGGTGTTTGCATTGTGTATGCTCTTTGCTCTGAGGCTGGTTCTGTGTATGAATGGGATGGTGTTGGGTGTGACACGGGGTCCTAGCTTTGTGGGGGGACTTACTTCACGCCACGGGTGCCTTATCTTGGCAAGCTGCTGGGTGTGATGTCAGGTACGTCTCCACAGCAAAAACCATGCAAGAACAGCAGCAGGAAATCACTATTTATAAAAAAAAAGATTTAGGGTTAGAAAGAATTTGACTTCCTGTGTTTTGTAAATACTTGCTGCCAAAAATCTTATTTGTCTTTGATCTATCTCCTCCCAATGTTCCTTTTCAGCTGCGCAGCACTCCAGGAATCACACGCAGTCAGTGAGCTGGCTTTTAAGTTGAGTTTTGACTGGGTTGCGTGGGCTCTCCAGAAATTACGGGGAACACATTGGGCTCGTGTAGCTGTTCTTTGGGGGGAAAGCCCTATCCTGTCTCAGTCTTTTGGCTGTCTCATCCGCTGCTGTGAAGGGACTCGTCCCAATTTTTTTCCTCCTCTCTCTGGACGAGTAAGCACTGCTATGCCTTCTGTGCCCACATTGAGGGCATGGTGAAGTTGGTAGCCTTCCCTTCCCCCCCCCCTTCTCATGGGATGTAGGTGGAGGAGGGGAGTTGGGGGGTTACTAGGAAGAAGCATCTCGCATCTGATGAGCTCTGTGGCTAACATGTGGTGCTGGGTGTTGGTTCTGACGGTATTGCTGGCGTGCGTTGAGCAGGTGATGGCTATGGGTTTTGAATCCCGTCTGTTTGAACGTATTTTGTTCTGAGAGATTTGGTCGCAGGGCTGTTGGTGCTGAGTCTGTAAACAGCACACAGTAGGTTTGTGAAATTTACTGCCTTGATGGGACCTGATTCAAGAGCGATAATGTAAATCGGGCAAGCTCTCACCGGGAGAGATGGTGGAGAGGCCATGTGATTGCTGTTTTTAGGATTCTGAAGGGACGGGATAATGTCGCCGATGACCAGCTGTCTCATCGTGTCCTGTACAGTGGAACCAGAGGCCACTGCCTGCGCTGGAAGTGGGTAAATTCATAACTAATCTGCAGAAACAATATTTCAGTGAGCGAATGGTCAATCTATGGAACAGGCTCCCGAGGGAGACGTCGAACAGTTAGTGCTGTTTCATCAAATGCAAATCGGATAGATTTCTTTCAGAAAATACCATTTTGTGCTCCAGTATGTGAGTAATGTACGATGTGCCATGTGGGGGGTGCAGCGAGCGTGGGGGGGGGGGAACAGGGGACATTAGGCCTCGGGTTCCCAAAGCTCTTCCCCACTGGGGGTTTTCCTCACCTCATGTTTGGCTCTGTTGTAGACTCATTGATCGAGAGTGATCGCTGTGATTGGCCAACAACCGCATTATCGTGGTATCTTGTGACTACCAGGATGATGGTCGCTGAACTAAATGGACTGTGATCATTTGTCACAGCACCTCCTAGGTTTCTATCTTCTCTCTCTGACCATCTCCTAGGATCGAGTTTATCGAGGGTTAAATCAACAACTTGCATTTGAATAGTGCCTTTCATGTCCCAAGGCACTTCACAGGAACGATATCAAACAACATTTGACACAGTGCGGAGATCGCTAATTAGCCCAGCAGGGTGTTCGCTGCAATACAAAGGGTTGTTTGAAGTTAAATATTCAGAATGTATTAAGAAGTTAAGTAGTCTTACAGAACCCGAGATTTAAAACAAATATCTGTATTTCTACTGCCTGTGCTTTGTGGCAGTGTCCTGAATTAGCTGTGTGCAGTAGTGTCAGCTGTGGCTCAGGGGTAGCATTCTCGCCTTGGTGTCAAGATTGTGGGTTCAAGCCCCACTTCAGACTTTTTGAGCACGTAATCTAGGCCGATACCTAAGGGTAGTATCGAGGGAGCGCTGTTGGAGGAGGTGTCTTTTGGAGGAGATATCCGACCGAGGCTCCGTCTGCCCTCTTGGGTGGACGTTAAAAGATCCCATGGCCACTATTCAAAGAAGAGCAGGGGAGGTGTCCTGGCCAATATTATCCCACAACCAATGATCTGGTCATTTTCACTTTGCTGTGCGCAAATTGTCTGCCACGTTTCCTACATTACAACAGTGACTACACTTCAAAAAGTACTTCACTGGCTGTAAAGTGCTTTGGGACATTCTGAGGTTTGAATGGCGTGAAATAAAGGGGGACTGTGGGCTGCGGGGCCAGGGGCTGTAGTTTAATTAGGGTCTGAGGGGACAATGAGGAGTCGCTGCTCCCACTGGCGAGGAGGGGGCTCTGCTCACCAGAACTGAGGCGGCAGAGGATTTCGAATAGGCTGAGGCCACAGAAGGTCGAGGGCACAATTTTGTTCACGTATAGATCTCAGATGGCACACAGTGCCCACACCATGCAGGCTCTCACCCTCGGGCACTGTGCCCGTCCTCTCCTCAGGCAGTGAGTATTGTATAAGAAGGGTAATTAATCGTCTGTCCCATAGTGTATGGAGACTGTGATGCTCACTGCAGTTGAATAGTCACCTGTACGAAGAGTGGTCACTTGCGGTGAGGACTCAGTGGAGGCTGCTGCCGGTGGAACTGAATCACTTGGAGTTAGCGCAAGAGGAAGGAGAATGGTGAAAGTGATTTGCCGAATACAGTTGGCAGAATCCCTTCTCTTTTTTTCCCCCCCCCCCACTCCCCTTTTCATTCTTGGGACCTTTTTGAACACAGTGTGGTCCCCTCTGGACCGCCTTCGAAAAGCAACCGGAGGCTATGAATGAGTCTCCCTGTTAATGGGATGGGGGCGAGGGGTTCAGTGGCTTCGGGTGTCATAGCTGATGGGGATCTGTTATTTGGCTCATTTTCCCTCTCCTCTCCCTCTTTCTCCCCTACCCTATTGCAGACGATGTGCACGTCACTGACCGATGCGGGGCTAGACCCTGGCCGGATCTAGTTCGAGCTGGATTATATATATTTTTCTCCTCCTCCTCCTCCCCCAACCTCCCTGAACATTCCCTGATATTGCAGGAGGAGTTGGGAGATTGCCAGATGCGAGGGCTTAGCTTCAGCCCTTGGGGAACGGTGAAATGCAGAATGAATCTCGCGCTTTGTGATACGAAGACACTTTTGCTGAGTGCTGATATTTTCCTGTTCTCCCCCCTCAATGTAAAACCAAAGCACAGTAACTCATGACACAAGCCTGGGAATTAACACAAGCTATTTCAGCGTAGCCTGGAACCCCGCTTGTTTTAAACGGGTTGACAACTCCACTAAAAGCAAATGTTTTTGGGATGATAAATGTTTGTCCGCTAATCACCGGCAGTCGTGGTTATAGTGTTTAATGGTGCTTCGAGGGGAGGTCACTCACTTCCACCGGCAGCTTTGGGTTAAGGGTCTTCCTGGCTGCATTCTACATTAAGCTGACTTTCTGCCCGAGAAGATGCTCAGTAATTCAGTGCCCGCCCCTGACTGTCTTAGTGAGGCATCTCTCCGTTTTTGGAAACCTTGTCTCTGGGGTGCCTGAGGAGCTGTGAAATGTGAGTCAGCCAACTGTTTCAGAAATTTAATATTTTTTCATGGTTCGAATCTTTGTGCTCATCAACATGAGGGATGTCAGCACTGTAAGAATTGGATACTTTCCCACTTCCGTCATCAGTGTCTTTCACACACTCCCAGGGCAGGTACAGTACGGGGTTAGATACAGAGTAAAGCTCCCTCTACACTGTCCCATCAAACACCCCCAGGGCAGGTACAGCACGGGTTAGATACAGAGTAAAGCTCCCTCTACATAGCACCAATAAACATGCTGCGATGCCAACCTTGCAGCACTCCCATATGTGTCCAATTTGCCTTCTCTGAATGAGGGTGACACTTTGTGTTGTGGCTTTGTGCTTACTGGGAGATGGAGATTTCCATCCTGCTGGGCTGGATTAGGATCGAGGCTCCAGAGGCGAGGGGGGGGGGCGGGTGGGGTGTTGAGCCTCACGCTACAGTCTGTTCCATTGTGGAGTTGACTGCCTGTATAGTGAGCGAAGGAGATGAGACGTCCCTCTTGCCACCAGTCCCCATTGCTGTAAATTGTTTTGATGGCGAGCTGCCCCTTCCCTCGGTGAGTTTTGTAAGAGTTGTGGTTTCAGACCGATCTGGGTCTGGATTGAGACGGGGATTGGTCGGGTAGGAGAGCGGCTGCGGCAAATTTAACCCAGTGAATACACATCTTCAGAAGGTTTCGCTGAATTAATGCCGTGGTTCTGAAACCATTTTAACACATTGCATCGAGCGGATTCATCCACATAAGATAAGCTGCAGCGTGTTGGTCAGGGATGTCCTGTGGGTATGACCGAGACCAACATCTTATGGTTACAGCCATCAGCCTGCTTTACTGTGCGAGTACCCTAAAATTGCCTCCACAGCCTCAGTCTGTGCCTTCTCAGGCAGAGTTCCTTTGTATTTCTGATGGTTCCATGGTGTTAGAAAGTAAGAACTTGCATTTATATAGCGCCTTTCATGACCGCAGGACATCCCAAAGGGTGTTACAGCCAGTGGAAGAACCTCTTGAAGTGTAGTCACTGTTGTGATGTAGGAAACACGGTTGCTAATTAGCGCACAGCAAGCTCCCACAAACAGCGAGGTTATGATCAGATAATTGGTTTGTTTTGGTGATCCTGCACTGGAGTGTCAGCCTAGATTATTTGCTCGAGCCTCGAGTGGTTCCTGAACAGTAGCGGTGTGGCTCAGGTGACAGTGCTGTCCACTGAACCATGGCTGACACCTTTTTTCCTCGGTGAGTATTGAGGTCCTGCAACTTTAACAAAGCAGATGCTAACTCTTTATGCCCTCCTTTTTTTTTTAAATGCATCGTTGGATGTTCCAGGGCTATGGAGAGGGTCTGGATGCTGAGCGCAGCGCTGATGGTTAGGCACTGCCTGTACAATCTCAGGAATGTGTTGGAGCTGGCTTCCATCTGAGCTGCCCCACCCCTTGGAATTTGTGTGCGTGTCCAATTGTCGTACATTGTTTTTTCAAATATTTATGCTACGGTACATACTGAGAAAGGCAACTTAGCTCTGTCACCACATTACTCTCTCCTTTCCCCCCCCCCCCCACAACTCTTGTATGCACCACCTCTAATATCTCTGTTGCAATCCCTCCCGTGTCTCGCACACTCTTAATTAGGCTCAGTCTAGATTAAGAATTATAATAACTCTCCTGTAGCATTTCCAGCAATATCCCAACACACATCTGGCAATAGCCTGCATTTATAGAATGCCTTTAACGTAGTAAAACGTCCCAAGATATTTCATAGGCGCGTTATCAAACAAAAATATAACACAACCACATAGAGCTATCGGGACAGGTGACCAAAAGTTTAGACCGAGAGGTAGGTTTTAAGGGTCATCCTAAAAGGAGAGGAGAGGTGGTGAGATATAGGGAGGGAATTCCAGAGCTTGGGGCCCAGGAGGTTAAAGGCACGGCCGCCAATGGTGGAACGTTAATTTCCCTCCCTCCCCCCAGGGTCCTGCACAGTGTATGCACAGCGCCTGCCTGGTGGAGAGTGGTGTGCTCACTTTGGATTATCTGAGTAACCTCCTCCAGCCCTGCAACCCTCCGCGAGTTCTCTGTGCTCCTCCATTTCTGGCCTCTTGCGCATCCCCCATTTTAATCGCTCTGGAATTCCCTCCCCATCTCACCACCTCGCTGCTCCTTTTAGGATGCTCCTTAAAACCTACCTCTCTAAGCTTTTGGTCACCTGTCCCGCTATCTCTTTATGTGGCTGTGTAATATTTTTGTTTGATAATGCACCGATGAAGTGTCTTGCGACGTTTTACTTCGTTAAAGGCATTCTATAAATGCAGGCTGTTGCCGGGTGTATGTTGGAATAGAGCTAGAAATGCTACAGGTGAGTTATTATACTGTAATTCTTAATCTAGACTGATCTGTGGAATACACCCAAACATGATGGTGTCGAGATACATTTAGTAACCTGGTTACTGGCTGGGCGAGATTACTGAAGCTGACTATGAGGGAACTGGATTACTATCAGTAGAGATACAGTAACAGGATTCAGGCTGCACTTAGTAAGCCCAACAGTATGCACAAAATTGAAATGCTCCTGAGTTAGTGATTGTGTTTGAATCCTGGGCGGTGTTTCTTGTGACTTTTCCACTTCTGTCGTTACAATGCCTTCTAAGTTAACTAAGACAGGTTTTTGCACGTCGGGGTGTCGGTGTGGACTGTGCAATATTAAGAGCACTCGGGTTTACACGGTGCATTCTCTGGCTGACAGTGATAATTCATTTCGCTGGTCAGAACCCAAGTGTTTCCACTGCAAGTCTGGAGGATAAAAGAGCTGGAACATGCCACTATAACTTCCAGCGTGATTTGAGGCGTGGGGGCGGCGCGAGATGGCGTGGCGGGGGGGGGGGGGCGGCGCGAGGTGGTGTGGGGGGGCGGGCGGCGCGAGATCATGGCGGAGGTGCGGCAAATGAGTGTGCGGGGCCCAGAAGAGCCGAGGGCCCAGGGGCAGCACGGGGCCAGCCCACACTGCGATATGTGTGCGCACTAGGTCTGTGCAGCAGAGCAGGTCTCCAGTCGTCCTGGTTAACCCTTGCCACTGGATAAAGGCCTAGCTCTGTCAAGCCCGTGTGGTGGCTGGTGTGCAACGGTCACCATACGTTTATGAAAAAAAATCCACGCACAGGTATCTTCCAGGAGTTCGGGACTGGAATATCGGGTCCTTCATTGAAACATCTGTGAACTCACCCCTTTTGGTGTGGAAGCAAGTCATCCCGCTGATGATGCTGTTTCCTTGAGCAAGGGTTGGGATTGCATGTAGTAAGGGAGAAGGCGGAGGATGGTGGGAAGGTTTTGAGCAATGGGGACCAGTTGAGTGGAGTATTAACAGCTGCAGTCCATTCGAAAAGAAAAGAGAGATTTGCATTTCTGCAGTGTCTTTCACAATATCCGGATGTCCCAAAGCGTTTTACAGCCAATGAAGCACTTTTGAAGTATAGGAAATGTGGCAGCCAATTTATGCACATAAGCTCCCACTAGCAGCAATGTGATGATGACCAGATAATCTGTTTGTGATGCTGGTTGAGGGATAAATATTGTCCAGGACACCGAGGAAAACATCTCTCCAAAGTAGTGCAATGGGATCTTTTACATCCACCCGAGAGAGCAGACGGGGTTTTGGCTTAACGTCACATCTGAAAGACGGCACCTCTGACAGTGCGGCACTCCCTCAGCACTGCACTGGAGTGTCGGCCTAGATTATAGGCGCAAGTCTCTGGAGTGGGACTTGAACCCACAACCTTCTGACTCAGCGGCGACAGTGCTGCCCACTGAGCCACAGCTGATGGGCGAAGTGTGCTTAATGGAATAGCTTTTACGGTCTGAACAAGAGCTCCTGTGAATGATTTTATTTCCCTCCCCACCTCCCGTGGTTCGATCAAGAGTTTGCTTGTGACGCCTGTGTGCGCACTGCACAGAATCCCCAACTGATGTGACCGGGAACTGCAGGGTTTTAGCCAGTACTTTAATCAGTAAAACAGGTTAACTGGTTTTGTGTCTGTATCTTGCTGCCGGGGGGATCTTCTGCATGCAAATTGCTGTGGCAGCAATTCAGAAAGTACTTAATTGGTTGTTAATCTCTTTGGGACGTCCAGAGGATGTGAGTGGCGCTATATAAATATAGGTTCTTTGTTTCCGATCGTCAGGGGAATAACCGAGGAACTACAGTTGGCCTCAGAACTGATGTTTAATTGCCAAGCCCCCACAGTCGAATATCTGGTTGTCATTTGCTTTCTTAGAGCACGCATGGCATCTCGTGTGAGGGAGCAGAAGGTGGCCCAGTGGAACTGTACCTCGTCACTTTCCCGATTGGAGGAGGGAATATTCTAATAAGTGCCATTTATTTTTTCTTAAATGATTCTAGGAGAGAAACTGTAAGCTGTTTACAGGTTAGGAGCTGATGGGGAGCATTCATTCTTGCTGGCCGAAAATCTTGAACGTTTAGAAATTCTGCGGGCTTGTTAAGTGAGCTTAGGTAGCAATTAGTCACAGGAACTGCACTGTGATCAGCTCTATAAATAGCCGCTAGGCTGGTTTCACTGAGGTGCAGGGTAATCAGCTTTCATAACTGAGAGGCACTCCCACTCTGCAAAGTATTGTTTAGACTGATCAGTTAATCCGCAAACGGGAATATAATGGTCAGGAAAGATTAAGCAGGCTGGAGCTATTTTCTCTGGAATCGAGGTGTTTAAAATTAAGAAGGGCTTTGAGCAGGTGGATATAGAGAAAGCTTTTCCACTTGTGGCTGAGTCGAGAACAAGGGGCCATAAATATAAGATAGTCACCGACCAAGAATGTGGAACTCACTGCCATGTGAAGTGGTTGAGGCAGAGAGCATGGATGCATTTAAGGGGAGGCCTGATGCAGACACGAAGGAGAAGGGAATATGCGGCAGAGTCTGGAAGAGGTAATAGGAGTAGGAGGAGGCTCATGTGGAGAATGAACACCAGCACATAGCAGTTGGGGCGAATGGCCTATCTTTGTGCTGTTGATTCTATGTAACCGCAATCTTGCTGACGTCAGCTAGTGTGTGCGTGTTCTTTTGGGTCTATAAGGAAAAGGAAGTTTCTCCTGGGGTGAGTCTCGCTAATGGTATCCGGCAGATTATTCAAATGTGGGTGTTGATCAGCTGGCCCAAGACGGCTCAGTTTGTGTTGTTGCTTGGAGTGAGTGCCTGCTACATTTATAAATCCCTGGCCCAACCAGTTCCTCGCACTTGGCTGTGACTCCGATGTATTGATTGTTCCTCTAACCCTGGCCTCTTCGCCATTTCCCACTCACTTCGCACCTCCATTGGCAGCTGTGCCTTCTGTTGCCTAGGCCTCATGCTCTGGAATTGCCTCCAAAAGCCTCTCCGCCTCCCTATTCTTTAAGATGCTTCTTAAAACCTACCTCTTTGACCGAGCCTTTGTTATCCTTCTTAATATTTCCTCCTCTGACTAGGTTGTCAGTTTTTGTCTGAAGCGCCTTGGGATGTTTTATGATGTTAAAGGCGCTATATAAATGCAAGTTACTGCAAACTCTAAATCATTACTGGCCGTCCCTCAGCCCTGTTCATCAATTTCTCTCAAAAGTACAAGCTGAGTCAGGGAATTGTAAATTGATCATAAATATAAACCTATGCACTGATTAAATATTTTAGTGCTGTGTATAACTCGCTGATTCTTTTTGTTGCAAGGTCGGTAGTTTTAAATTCATTTCCAATAATTTGCAGAGCTGGGGGTGGGGGGAAGGACTGGCCTTGTTTATGCTCACTCACCGTCTGCCTGCTTAGGTTATTGGATGTACAGACTGGTGTTTGTCACCTTGGGTCCCCAAAGCCCAAAGAAGAAATTGATTTAAAACTAATCAGCTCGCGGGGATTGTGGAGTTATTTCATAGAATCATAGAAGGGTGCAGCACAGAAGGTGGCCAGGATGCCCCTCGTGCCTGTGTTGAGTCCCAAACCCCCACTTTTTGTCCGTAACCCGTCTGTCCCTCATTCTCGGGGACCTGTCCCAACTCCCTTCTAAAATTATGGATGGAATTGGCGTCCGGCACCTTTTCAGATAGAGCGTTCCAGATCCCAGCAACTGAAAAAAATTCTCATCGCCCCTCTACATCATTTTTCATTGATTTTTAAATAGCTGACCTCAGGTTATTGACCCACTCGCCAGAGGGAATAGTTTTCTCTCTCCACTCTATCAAAGCCTCTCCTCATCCCTGGTCACATCCTAATAATGAAGTACTCTCGAATAATTCTTCTCGGCAGCAAAGCAAAACTCTTGAGTTTGAGCACTGCTCCCTCTGTGCCGCCCCTCCGGCAGTGCGGCGCTCCCTCTGTGCCGCCCCTCCGGCAGTGCGGCGCTCCCTCTGTGCCGCCCCTCCGGCAGTGCGGCGCTCCCTCTGTGCCGCTCCTCCGGCAGTGCGGCGCTCTCGGTACTGTACTGAAGTAATTCATTGGCTGTAAAGCACTTGCATAAGAACATAAATAGGAGCAGGAGTTGTCCATTTGTCTTTTCGAGCCTGCTCCGCCATTCAATAAGATCATGGCTGAACTGATCTTGGCCTCAACTCCACTTCCCTGCTTGCTCCCCATAAGCCTCGTTCAAAAATCTGTCTATCGCTACCTTAAATGTATTCAATGACCCAGCCTAAGCAACACTCTCGGGTAGAGAATGCCAAAGATTCACGACCCTCTGAGAGAAGAAATTCCTCCTCATTTCCGTTTTAAATGGGTGTCCCCTTATTCTGAAACTTTGAGATTCCCCCACGAGGGAAACATCCTCTCTGCATCAACCCTGTCAAGCCCCCTCAGAATCTTATACATTTCAATAAGATCACCTCTCATTCTTCGAAACTCCCAATGAGTACAGGCCCACCCTGCTCAACCTTTTTTCAAAAGACAACCCCTTCATCCCGGCAGTCAGCCTCGTGAACCTTCTCTGAACTGTATCCAATGCAAATATATCCCTCCTTAAATACGGAGGCCAAAACTGTATGCAGTGCTCCAGGTGTGGTCTCACCAATACCCTGTACAGTTGTAGCAAGACTTCTCTGCTTTTATACTCTATCCCCCTTGCAATAAAGGCCAACATTCCATTTGCCTTCCTGATTACTTGCTGTACCTGCATGCTAACTTTTTGTGTTTCATGTACAAGGACCCCCAGGTCTCTCTGTACTGCAGCATTTTGTAATCTCTCACCATTTAAATAATTTACTTTTTTATTTTTCCTCCCAAAGTGGATAACCTCACACTTTCCCACATTATACTGCATCTGCCATATTTTTGTCCACTCACTTAGCCTGTCTATATCCCTTTGCAGATTCTTTGCGTCCTCCTCACAATTTGCTTTCCCATCTATCTTTATATCAGCAGCAAACTTGGCTACATTACACTCGGTCTCTTCATCCAAGCCATTAATATAGATTGTAAATAGTTGAGGCCCCAGCACTGATCCCTGTGGCACCCCGATAGTTACAGTTTGCCAACCTGAAAATGACCCATTTATCCCGGCTCTCTGTTTTCTGTTAGTCCATGCTAATATATTACCCCCAACCCCGTGAGCTCTTGTGCAGTAACCTTTTACGTGGCACCTTATCGAATGCCTTCTGGAAATCCAAATACACGACATCTACTGGTTCCCCCTTATCCACCTTGCTTGTTACATCCTCAAAGAGCTCCAGCAAATTTGTCAAACATGATTTCCCTTTCATCCATGCTGACTCTGCTTGACTTCATTATGATTTTTTAAACTCGCTTTCATGAGGTTTTCAGAAGCGCTGTATAAATGCATGTCTGTCTTCCTTTTGCCTCTGGTAAGATCAGTTAATTGAACACTGGCCAGGATTACACCTGGAACCTGCCAGGGCTCAAATATTCCCTGGTAAAACTCGAGTTTGCGCAACTCGGTTAACTTGTTCACTCGGTTTAGAGGAAGCAAGTGCTGATTGGGTAGATGAGGGAACTGTAACTTTAGAAAGAAACGTGTCTTGTTCTCGCAGTGTGGTCCGTGTAGTTCTCAGACAACACATGTGACTAAAGCTGCACACATCTGTGACGTGCCCCTCACCCCTGGGCCTGCTGCCTGATTCCTGATGCGGAGTTGGAACTGCGCAGTGTGTCAGTGGCGTTTTGGCAGGTGATGTTTGAATGTGCTGCGGTGCTTCGGTGATTGGCCATCGTGTGGCTCCGTGTCAGCAAAAAAATAAATAAAAGCTTGGTGTGGGGGCTGGGTGTCTATCGAGTGAAATCCTTGCAATATTCCTCCTCGCAGAGCTGAAAATTGATGGATTTTTCAAGGATGTGCCCAACAGTTCAATGGAACAGGATCTTTATTGTGCTGAGGGATGTAGTTTCCAGAGTGATAGATTTCGACGTGTACGTGATGTCTGCCTTGCCTGACTTCGTGCCACTGAATGGGAACACGTGAGTCTTTTATCAAGTGCAGAATGGTCGGCTCGAAGCGAACTCTTACGAGACCCGGTGTGTGCACTCCGATGAAGTCTATTTTAGTCTCTGGAAGTTTGCGCTATAAATTGCCTCGCTCTCTATTCAGGCATCAACCCCCTGACTCGTAATTGGAAGGGACATGTTGCAGAAATAAGTGCATTTATCTTGCGCTTCACGGCATGCCGTGTGTGGTGCTTTCATTTTGTCTGTAGGTGGTAGTTAACCAAGAGAATAAGAGAGCCAGTTTCTCTGGAAATGTAAATGAACTCTGTATGTGTGGTTCGTTGCTCGAATTCCTGCCGCAGCACTTGTTCGGTCCTCGTTTGGTTTCTCCAGCGTTTTATTTGTGCAGTTAAAGGCAAAGAAAGACTTGCATTTCTCTAGTGCCATTCATGACCTCAGCATGTCCCAAAGTGCTTCACAGCCAATTAAATACTTTTTAAAAGTGTAGTCACTGTTGTAATGTAGGAAACACGGCAGCCAATTTGTACGCAGCAAGCTCCCACAAACAGCAATGTGATAATGACCGGATAATTTTTTTTAGTCACGTTGATTGATGGATAAATATTTGCCCAACACCGGAGATAACTCCTCTGCTCGTCTTCAAATAGTGCCATGGGATCTTTTACCTGGGAGAGCAGATGGGGTCTCGGTTTAATGTCTCATCTGAAAGATGGCACCTCCGACAGTGCAGCGCTACCTCAGTACTGCCCCTCCGACAGTGCAGCGACCCTCTGACAGTGCAGAACTCCCTCAGTACTGCCCCTCCGACAGTGCAGCGACCCTCAGTACTGCCCCTCTGATAGTGCAGAACTCCCTCAGTACTGACCCTCCGACAGTGCATCGACCCTCCGACAGTGCATCGACCCTCCGACAGTGCAGAACTCCCTCAGTACTGCCCCTCTGACAGTGCAGAACTCCCTCAGCACTGCACTGGAGTATCAGCCTAGATTTTTGTGCTCAAGTCTCTGGAGTGGTGGTTTGAACCCACAACCTTCAGACTCCGAATCGAGTGTGTGCTACCCACTGAGTCACATAAGAACATAAGAAATAGGAGCAGGAGTAGGCCACACAGCCCCTCGAGCCTGCTCTGCTATTTAATAAGATCATGGCTGATCTGATCGTGGACTCAGCTCTACTTCCCTGCCTGCTCCCCATAACCCTTTATTCGCTTATCGCTCAAAATTCTGTCTATCTCTGCCTTAAACATATTCAGTGACCCAGCCTCCACAGCTCTCTGGGGCAGAGAATTTCATAGATTTACAACCCTCAGAGAAGAAATTCCTCCTCGTCTCCGTTTTAAATGGACGACCCCTTATTCTAAGACTATGTCCCAGTTTTAGTTTCCCCTATGAATGGAAAATCCTCTGCATCCACCTTGTCGAGCCCCCTCATTATCTTATATGTTTTGATAAGATCACCTCTCATTCTTCTGAACTCCAATGAGTATAGGCCCAACCTACTCAACCTATCTTCATAAGTCAACTTCCACATCTCCGGATCAACCTAGTGAACCTTCTCTGAACAGACTCCGATGCAAGTATATCCTTCCTTAAATACAGAGACCAAAACTCCAGGTGTGGCCTCACCAATACCCTGAACAGTTGTAGCAGGACTTCTTTACTTTTATACTCTATCCCCCTTGCAATAAAGGCCAACATTCCATTTGCCTTCCTGATCACTTGCTGTACCTGCATACTAACTTTTTGTGTTTCATACACAAGGACCCCCAGGTCCCTCTGTACTGCAGCGCTTAGCAATTTTTCTCTATTTAAATTATAACTTGCTTTTCTATTTTTTCTGCCAAAGTAGATAACCTCACATTTTCCCACATTATACTCTATCTGCTAAATCTTTGCCCACTCACTTAGCCTGTCTATATCCCTTTGCAGATTATTTGTGTCCTCCTCACAATTTTCTTTCCCTCCCATCTTTGTATCATCAGCAAACTTGGCTACATTACATTCAGTCCCCTCATCCAAGTCATTAATATAGATTGTAAATAATTGAGGCCCCGATTCCTGTGGCACCCCACTAGTTACTGTTTGCCAACCGGAAAATGACCCAGTTATCCCGACTCTCTCTTTTCTGTTAGCCAATCCTCTATCCATGCTAATATATTACCCCCAACCCCTTGATCTTTTATTTTGTGCAGTAACCTTTTATGTGGCACCTTATCGAATGCCTTCTAGAAATCCAAATACACCACATCCACTGGTTCCCCCTTATCCACCCTGCTCGTTACATCCCCAAAGAGCTGCAGCAAATTTGTCAAACATGATTTCCCTTTCGTAAAACTATGCTGACTCTGCTTGATTGAATTATGCTTTTCCAAATGTCCTACTACTTCCTTAATAATGGACTCCAGCATTTTCCCAACGACAGGTGTTAGGCTAACTGGTCTATAGTTTCCTGCTTTTTGTCTCCCTCCTTTCTTAAATAGCTGACACTGACGCAGGAAGAGCGAGTGTTCTGCTCATTAAATAATCTTGAGTCGGGAGCCTGTTGCCATCGAGAGGAAGTGGAAAGTGATCCGAGCATTGCTTCAGTGTAGATTTCTGAATGAAGCCTGAGGATGGGATTCGGCTTTTAGCGTGCATTGATATCTCTGGAGCTCGCTGGTTTGCATTTTTTAATCATGGTTATTAATAAAAATTTTAAAATGATTAAGTTGAAGAATCTCTTGGGGCCCACCACCTTGGGCTGCTTGCAAATGATTTAGTGCCAATTCTAAGTTTTTCAACACTTAGTGTGATACTGGGACTGTGCAGTGACCAGTATCTCAATGGGGCAATGAGGGACTGGGACCATCATTTATTGCTTTCAGTGCTAAACATGTTTTGATTTCTTGGTGACTATCTTATATTGATGGTCTCGAGTTATGCTCTTTCCCACAAGTGGAACCACTGTCTCTGTACCCAGTCTATCAATACCTTTCATAATTTTAAAGACCTCTATTAGGTCATCCCTCCGCATTCTTTTTTTCAAGAGAAGAGAGACCCAGCCTGTGCATTTCTGGTATCATCCTTGAAAATCTTTTCTGCACCTTCTCCAGGGCCTCTATATCCCTTTTATAATACGGAGACCAGAACTGTACTCGGTGCACCAAGTGTGGTCTAACCAAGGTTCGATACAAGTTCAGCATAACTTCACTACTTTTCAATTCTAGCCCTCTAGAGATAAACCCTAGTGCTTGGTTTGCTTTTTTTTACGGTCTTGTTAACCTGCGTCGCTACTTTTAGTGATTTGTGTGTTTGTACTCCGAGATCCCTTTGTTCCTCTACCCCACCGAGACTCGCACCCTCCACGTAATACGTGACCTTCCTATTCTTCCTACCAAAATGTAATACCTCTCATTTATCTGTGTTGAAATTCTTTTGCCAATTATATGCCCATTCTGCAAGTTTATTAATGTCCTCCTGTAATTTGTTGCAGTCATCCTCAGAAATGACTATCGCCTCCCCCCCCCCCCCCCCCCCCCCCCAGCCAATTTGGTGTCATCCGCAAATTTAGAAATTGTGTATTTGATTCAAAAGTCTAAATTGTTAATATAAGCTGTGAACAACAGTGGTCCCAGCACTGATCCTTGTGGGACACCGCTACCCACCTTCTGATGTTATATATGTTTCAGTGAGGGGTGCAGACATTTTTAGACTGTGGGCAGTAATTTCTTTTATCCGTAACTAGTTCAAGCTCTAGAGGGTGTGCTGTGCAGTTGGGCATTCTTGGCCAAACTAAACCCCACCCATTGCAGCTCGCAGTGCTCTGAGTACAAGGGATTCACTGTACCCAGCTGCACTCAAGCATGACCCTACTGGAGAATGTGTCCCGGCAGCGTGCTCCAGAATGGCACTAAAACCTGACTGACGTGAGCTGGGTGTAATTCCGTTACAGATGAGCGAGCATTGATGCTAATCGAGCGTCTCCTCTCCAGAGATCGGATTTAAACCAATTAAAATGCCATTTTTGTTGGAGCCTTGGCGTGACATTGCAAGACCTTTGGTCTAGAAACCTGGGTGAAGGGCCATGGGTGAGAGTGTGGGACATGAATGGGGCTAGAACGAAGAGGCGAGAAGGTCAGATTAATGGGATGGTGGTAACTAAGTGGCATCAAGCTTGGATTTTGAAAGGGTGCAAATTGGAGGAGGAAGGGAACTGAGGCTAGAACTGGGACAGAAATACTTGGCATAGGAGATGGAGTCTTAATTTTTATAACATGGCGATGAAGCAGGGAGGAAGAGAGTGCAGGAAAGGGTATTTAAAGCTTAGAAGGGGCTTCCTGAGGCATCAGCTGTGGCTCAGTTGCTCGCTCCCTGATTCAGACGGTTGTGGGCCCCAATCCAGGGACTTGAGCACATAAAGCCAGGCCAACATAGAATCATAGAAAATAGATGCAGGAGTAGGCCATTCGGCCCTTCGAGCCTGCTCCGCCATTCAATAAGATCATGGCTGATCATTCCCTCAGTACCCCTTTCCTGTTTTCTCTCCATACCCCTTGATCCCTTTAGTCGTAAGGGCCATATCTAACTTCCTCTTGAATATATCCAATGAACTGGCATCAACAACTCTTTGCGGTAGAGAATTCCACAGATTATCAACTCTTGAGTGAAGAAGTTTCTCCTCATCTCAGTCCTAAATGGCTTACCTCTTATCCTTAGACTGTGTCCCCTGGTTCTGGACTTCCCCAACATCGGGAAAATTCTTCCTGCAGCTAACCTGTCCAGTCCTGTCAGAATTTTATGTTTCTATGAGATCCCCTCTCATCCTTCTAAACTCCAGTGAATACAGGCCCAGTAGATCCAGCCTCTCCTCATATGTCAGTCCTGCCATCCCGGGAATCAGTCTGGTGAACCTTCACTGCACTCCCTCAATAACAAGAATGTCCTTCCTCAGATTAGGAGAGCAAAACTGAACACAATATTCCAGGAGAGGCCTCACCAAAGCCCTGTACAACTGCAGTAAGACCTTCCTGCTCCTATACTCAAATCACCTAGCTATGAAGGCCGACATACCATTTGCCGCCTTCACCGCCTGCTGTACCTGCATGCCAACTTTCAATGACTGATGTACCATGACACCCAGGTCTTGTTGCACCTCCCCTTTTCCTAATCTGCCGCCATTCAGATAATATTCTGCCTTCATGTTTTTGTCACCAAAGTGGATAACCTCACATTTATCCACATTATACTGTGTCTGCCATGCGTTTGCCCACTCACCTAATCTGTTCAAGTCACCCTGCAGCCTTTTAGCGTCCTCCTCACAGCTCACACTGCCACCCAGCTTAGTGTCATTTACAAACTTGGAGATATTACACTCAATTCCTTCGTCTAACTCATTAATGTATATTGTAAATAGCTGGAGTTCCAGCACTGAGCCCTGCGGCACCCCACTAGTCACTGCCTGCCATTCTGAAAAGGACCCGTTTATCCCGACTCTCTGCTTCCTATCTGCCAACATGTTCTCTTTCTACATCAGTATATTACCCCCAATATCATGTGCTTTAATTTTGCACACCAATCTCTTGTGTGGGACCTTGTCAAAAACCTTTTGAAAGTCCAAATACACCACATACACTGGTTCTCCCTTGTCCACTCCACCAGTTACATCCTCAAAAAAATTCTAGAAGATTTGTCAAGCATGATTTCCCTTTCATAAATCCATGCTGACTTGGACCGATCCTGTCACCGCTTTCCACATGCGCTGCTATTTCATCTTTAAAAATTCCAACATTTTTCCCACTACTGATGTCAGGCTAACCAGTCTATAATTACCTGTTTTGTCTCTCCCTCCTTTCTTAAAAAGAGGTGTTACATTAGCTACCCTCCAGTCCATAGGAACTGATCCAGATTTGATAGACTGTTGGAAAATGATCACCAATGCATCCACTATTTCTAGGGCCACTTCCTTAAGTACTCTAGGATGCAGATTATCAGGCCCTGGGGATTTATCAGGCTTTAATCCCATCAATTTCCCTAACACAATTTCCTGCCTAATAAGGATTTCCTTCAGTTCCTCCTTCTCACGAGACCCTCGGTCCCCTAGTATTTCCGCAAGGTTATTTGTGTCTTCCTTAGTGAAGACAGAACAAAAGTATTTGTTCAACTGGTCTGCCATTTCTTTGTTCCCCATTATAAATTCACCTGAATCTGACTGCAAGGGACCTACGTTTGTCTTCACTCATCTTTTTCTCTTCACATATCTATAGAAGCTTTTGCAGTCAGTTTTTATGTTCCCAGCAAACTTTCTTTCATACTCTATTTTCCCCCTCCTAATTTGTCCTCCTCTGCTGAATTATAAAATTCTCCCAGTCCTCAGGTTTGCTGCTTTTTCTGGCCAATTTATATGCCTCTTCCTTGGATTTAACACTATCCTTAATTTCCCTTGTTAGCCACGATTGAGCCACCTTCCCCGTTTTATTTTTACTCCAGACAGGGATGTACAATTGTTGAAGTTCATCCATGTGATCTTTAAATGTTTGCCATTGCCTATCCACCGTCAACCCTTTTAGTATCATTCGGCAGTCTATTCTAGCCAATTCACGTCTCATACCATTGAAGTTACCTTTCCTTAAGTTCAGGACCCTAGTCTTTGAATTAACTGTCACTCTCCATCTTAATAAAGAATTCTACCATGTTATGATCACTCTTCCCCAAGGGGCATTGCACAACAAGATTGCTAATTAGTCCTTTCTCATTACACATCACCCAATTTAGGATGGCCAGCCCTCTAGTTGGTTCCTCGAGATATTGGTCTAGAAAACCATCCATAATACACTCCAGGAAATCCTCCTCCACCGCATTGCTACCAGTTTGGTTAGCCCAATTTATATGTCGATTAAAGTCGCCCATGATAACTGCTGTACCTTTATTGCACGCATCCCTAATTCCTTGTTTGATGCTGTCCCCAACCTCACTACTACTGTTTGGTGGCCTGTACGCAACTCCCCACTAGAGTTTTCTGCCCTTTGGTATTCTGTAGCTCCACCCATACCGATTCCACATCATCCATGCTAATGTCCTTCCTTACTATTGCATTAATTTCCTCTTTAACCAGCAACGCCACCCCACCCCACCTCCTTTTCCTTTCTGTCTATCCTTCCTGAATGTTGAATACCCCTGGATGTTGAGTTCCCAGCCTTAGTCACCCTGGAGCCATGTCTCTGTGATGACAATTATATCAGATTCGTTACTTGCTGCCTGTGCAGTTAATTCGTCCACCTTATTACGAATACTCCTCGCATTGAGGCACAGAGCCTTCAGGCTTGTCTTTTTAACACACTTTGCCCCTTTAGAATTTTGCTGTAATGTGGCCCTTTTTGCTTTTTACCTTTGGTTTCTCTGCCCTCCACTTTTACTTTTCTTCTTTCTATCTTTTGCTTCTGCCCCCATTCTACTTCCCTCTGTCTCCCTGCATAGGTTCCCATCATGGCAGTGCTGAGGGAATTCTGCGCTGTTGGATACATTAACCGAGGCCCCGTCTGCTCCTTCAGGTGGATGTAAAAGGTCTCGTGGTGCTATTTCAAAGATAATCAGGATAGTTATCCCGGTGTCCTGGCCAATGTTTATCCCTCAACAAACATCACTATAACGGTGGGGCCTTACTGAGTGCAAATTGGCTGCCAAATTCCCTACATTACAACAGTGACTACACTTCGAAAAGTGCTTCATTGGCTGTAAAGCGCTTTGGGATGTCCTGAGCTTGGCGCTATAGAAATGCAAGTCTTTTATTTCTTTCCGCTGTCGCCTCTTGTCTTTCTCGTAAAGGAAGCTTATTTGCATATCTTTCTGGACAGTGATTTCCTCGAGCAGAGAACTGAACTTTTGCTATGTCTCGGGTCTTTGGTTTGTTTTGGACGGGGTGATGAGATCCTGGTCATGTCCTGGCACCTTGGATTTGCCAACACGGTTTTGCACAGAGCCTTTACTAGCTGGCATTGGGGAATGCCATGATTGTGGGGGTTGAGGTCTGCGCTTTCTCATTGGACTCGTTCCCTTTTTTGGTTTCCATATTTACGAAAGGATATACTTGCTTTGGAGGCAGTTCAGAGAAGGGTCACTCGGTTGATTCCGGAGATGAGGGGGTTGACCTATGAGGAAAGGTTGAATAGGTTGGGCCTCTACACATTGAAGTTCAGAAGAATGAGAGGTGATCTTATCGAAACGTATAAGTTTATGAATTGGCTTGACAAGGTGGCTGCAGAGAGGAAACAGAAATGTGGTTGCCCATTACAGAAACATGGTTGCAGGGTGGCCAAGACTGGGAATTAAACATACAGGGGTATCTGACAGTTCGGAAGGCTAGACAAGAAGGGAAAGGAGGTGGGGTAGCTCTGTTAATAAAGGATGATATCAGGGCAGTTGTGAGAGATGATATTGGCTCTAATGAACAAAATGTTGAATCATTGTGGGTGGCGATTAGAGCTAGTAAGGGGAAAAAGTCACTGTGGGCGTAGTTTATAGGCCCCCAAATAATAACTTCATGGTGGGGCGGACAATAATCAAGGGAATAATGGAGGCATGTGAAAAAGGAACGGCAGTAATCATGGGGGATTTTAACCTACATATCGATTGGTCAAATCAAATCGCACGAGGTAGCCTGGAGGAGGAATTCATAGAATGCATACGGGATTGTTTCTTAGAACAGTATGTTACAGAACCTACAAGGGAGCAAGCTATCTTAGATCTGGTCCTGTGTAATGAGACAGGCAAAATAAACGATCTCCTAGTAAAAGATCCTCTCGGAATGAGTGATCACAGTATGGTTGAATTTGTAATACAGATTGAGGGTGAGGAAGTAGTGTCTCAAACGAGCATACTATGCTTAAACAAAGGGGACTACAGTGGGATGAGGGCAGAGTTAGCTAAAGTAGACTGGAAACAGAGACTAAATGGTGGCACAATTGAGGAACAGTGGAGGACTTTTAAGGAGTCTTTCATAGTGCGCAACAAAAATATATTCCAGTGAAAAAGAAGGGCGGTAAGAGAAGGGATAACCAGTCGTGGATAACCAAGGAAATAAAGGAGAGTATCAAATTAAAAACCAATGCGTATAAGGTGGCCAAGGTTAGTGGGAAACTAGAAAATTGGGAAAATTTTAAACGACAGCAAAGAATGACTAAGAAAGCAATAAAGAAAGGAAAGATAGATTACGAAAGTAAACTTGCGCAAAACATAAAAACAGATAGTAAAAGCTTTTGCAGATATATAAAACGGAAAAGAGTGACTAAAGTAAATGTTGGTCCCTTAGAAGATGAGAAGGGGGATTTAATAATGGGAAATGTGGAAATGGCTGAGACCGTAAACAATTATTTTGCTTCGGTCTTCACAGTGGAAGACACAAAAACCATGCCAAAAATTGCTGATCACGGGAATGTGGGAAGGGAGGACCTTGAGATAATCACTATCACTAGGGGGGTAGTGCTGGACAGGCTAATGGGACTCAAGGTAGACAAGTCCCCTGGTCCTGATGAAATACATCCCAGGGTATTAAGAGATGGCGGAAGTCATAGCAGATGCATTCGTTACAATCTACCAAAATTCTCTGGACTCTGGGGAGGTACCAGTGGATTGGAAAGCAGCTAATGTAACGCCTCTATTTAAAAAAAGGGGGCAGACAAAAGGCAGGTAACTATAGGCCGGTTAGTTTAATATCTGTAGTGGGGAAAATGCTTGAAGCTATCATTAAGGAAGAAATAGCGGGACATCTAGATAGGAATAGTGCAATCAAGCAGACGCAACTTGGATTCATGAAGGGGAAATCATGTTTAACTAATTTACTGGAATTCTTTGATATAACAAGCATGGTGGGTAGAGATGTACCGATGGATGTGGTGTATTTAGATTTCCAAAAGGCATTCGATAATGTGCCACACAAAAGGTTACTGCAGAAGATAAAGGTACACGGAGTCAGAGGAAATGTATTAGCATGGATCGAGAATTGGCTGGCTAACAGAAAGCAGAGAGTCGGGATAAATGGGTCCTTTTCGGGTTGGAAATCGGTGGTTAGTGCTGTGCCACAGGGATCGGTGCTGGGACCACAACTGTTTACAATATACATAGATGACCTGGAAGAGGGGACAGTGTAGTGTAACAAAATTTGCAGATGACACAAAGATTAGTGGGAAAGCGGGTTGTGTAGAGGACACAGAGAGGCTGCAAAGAGATTTAGATAGGTTAAGCGATTGGGCTAAGGTTTGGCAGATGGAATACAATGTCGGAAAATGTGAGGTCATCCACCTTGAAAAAAAAACAGTAAAAGGGAATATTATTTGAATGGGGAGAAATTACAACATGCAACGGTGCAGAGGGACCTGGGGGTCCTTGTGCATGAATCCCAAAAAGTTAATTTGCGGGTGCAGCAGGTAATCAGGAAGGCGAATAGAATGTTGGCCTTCATTGCGAGAGGGATGGAGTACAAAAGCAGGGAGGTCCTGCTGCAACTGTACAGGGTATTGGTGAGGCCGCACCTGGAGTACTGCATGCAGTTTTGGTCACCTTACTTAAGAAAGGATATACTAGCCTTGGAGGGGGTACAGAGACGATTCACTAGGCTGATTCCGGAGATGAGGGGGTTACCTTATTATGATAGATTGAGTAGACTGGGTCTTTACTCTTTGGAGTTCAGAAGGATGTGGGGTGATCTTATAGAATCATTTAAAATAATGAAAGGGATAGACAAGATAAGAGGCAGAGAGGTTGTTTCCACTGGTCCGGGAGTACTATAACTAGGGGGCACAGTCTCAAAATACGGGGGAGCCAATTTAAAACCGAGTTGAGAAGGAATTTCTTCTCCCAGAGGGTTGTGAATCTGTGGAATTCTCTGCCCAAGGAAGCAGTTGAGGCTAGCTCATTGAATGTATTCAAGTCACAGATAGATAGATTTTTAACCAATAAGGGAATTAAGGGTTACGGGGAGTGGGCGGGTAAGTGGAGCTGAGTCCACGGCCAGATCAGCCATGATCTTGTTGAATGGCGGAGCAGGCTCGAGGGGGTAGATGGCCTACTCCTGTTCCTAATTTTTATGTTCTTATGATGTTTCCACTGATGGGAGAGATTAAAACTTGTGGGCATAATCTTAGAATAAGGGGCCACCCATTTAAAATTGAGATGAGGAGGAATTTCTTCTGAGGGTTGTAAATCTGTGGAATTTGCTGCCCCAGAGAGCTGTGGAAGCTGGGTCATTGAATAAATTTAAGACCGAGATAGACAGTTTCTTAATCGATAAGGGGTTATGGGGAGCGGGCAGGGAAGTGGACCCGAGTCCATGATCGGATCAGCCACGATCGTATTAAATGGCTCGAGGGGCCGTATGGCCGACTCCTGCTCCTATTTCTTATGTTGTTCTGTTCCTTTGCCGTGATGTAATTGGAGCGAGGAAGTGCTCAGACAGATGTGTGCAGCTGTGCATGGCACTAATGGATCTCGTGGTGAATGGCTCCAGATGGCAGATGTTGGCTGTCTTGAGTCGAGCGCTAAACTGAGCAAGGCAAAGAGGCTTCCAGCGCTGAACCAACCTTGGTGCAACAGGAAACGATAACTTTAGGACCTCGTTTATTGAAAAGTCCGCCAGACTGGGTGGGTATTATTTTTTCCCCCTCCAGTCGCCCGAAGGCCCTTGGGTGAGACTGTTTGATGATTCAAATTCTGTCAGGAGAGTGAGCAACACTTTCTGAAAATGAAAGAGTAAATGGCTGAAAATTACTGGCAGGTTGCAGAGTCGTTGTTTAGAACGACAGAGAGGGAATTCTTAATAAATTATTCATTCAGTCCATGTACTCCTGGAAAATCTCCCCCACTTCCAGTGAATTGACTTAACGATCTGCTGCTCACTTTTTAATTTCTTCTGTGGCCTTGTCTCGCCTCTGCCTGTGTGCATATATATTCTTGTTTTTGTGCTTCATAGTCAATTAAGTATTTCTGAATTGTCGTCACTGTTGTAATGTAGGAAACGCAGCAGTCAATTTGCACACAAGCTCCCACAAACAGCAGTATGATGATGACCAGATAATCTGTTTTTACGTGTTGATTGAGGAATAAATATTGGCCCAGGACACCGGGAAGAACTCCCTTGCTGCTCTTCAAATAGTGCCACGGGATCATTTAGGTTCGCCTTAGAGGGCAGACGGGGCCTTGGTTTAACGTCTCATCCGAAAGGCAGTGCAGTGTTCCCTCAGTACCGCACTAGGAGTGTCGGCCTGGATTTTGTTATGATTGTTTATTTTTCTTCTATGAAGGCAGAAAAAGCAGCGGACTTATGAATAGTTAATGTGTTCCTTTAAACATGGATGGACATCCTGTAATCATTGGGAATAACATTGAATGAAACCTCGGTTGCTTTTTTTTTCCTTAGTTACATCTCATCATGTTCCCTCCCTGAGCTGCGTCAGGCTCTGTGTCCCACTTCCCCCTCAGCACCCCTTTCCTCTCACCTCACATCTCTCGAAGGCTTGCTGCGTGACTGTAGTACAGAGTGCAGGATAAATCTTGGAAGTCAAGCTGTCACTGCTCATCCAAGGAGATCTAATTCTGTATTCATGGTGCAGAAGACTCTCTGATTCTGAGCTCAAAGTTAATTAAGCTGTGGGTGACCCGAGAGACCGCTGTTACAAATAGGCCTTCAATCTCGTCTTTATTTTAACAAGTTACTGTCCAAAACTGGTATATGCCCAGGAGTTGTGGACACCGATTGGCACCGGAAAAGATCCGGGTCTGACTGCGTCAATCAGAATGTTGGTGCTTCTGGTTAATAACCCTTGCGTTTATATCGTGCTTTTCATGTAGTAAATATGTCCCAAGGCGCTTCATGAGAGCGTTACCAGACAAAATTTGACACTGAGCCACTTAAGGAGCTTTTTGAAGAGGTGACTAAAAGCTTGGTAGGCTTTGAGGAGCGGCTTGAAGGATGAGAGGGTCAGGGAGGGAATTCCAGAGATATGGGCTGAGGAAGCTGAAGGCATGGCCGCCAGTGGTGGAGCGAAGAAATTCAGGGATGCTCAGGAGGGCAGAGATCTCGCAGAGGATTAGTACTGGAGGGAGGATTACAATTTTAAATGCTGACGTCTCCTTGGACCTAGGATCGTATAGCCGGCTGTAAACCATTCCCATCCTTGCCAGACACCTGGTGCTGAGTGCCGCTCTCAGGCCAGCTTCAGTTTCTGTCTCCTGACTGCGGCTGGAATTGGTGTCATTTGGTTGGCTTGTGTCCGGACCACATTTGTTGGTTTAAGAACATCAGAAATAGGAGCAGGAGTCGGCCATTTGGCCCCTCGAACCAGCTCCGCCATTCAATAAGATCATGGCTGATCTGATCTTTTGGCCTCAACTCCGCTTTCCCGCCCGCTCTCCATAACCCTCGACTTCCCTGTAGTTCAAGAATCTGTCTACCTCCACCTTAAATATATTCAATGACCCAGCTTCAACAGCTCTCTGGGGCAGAGAATTCCAAAGATTCACGACCCTCTGAGAGAAGAAATTCCTTCTTATCTCCATTTTAAATGGGTGACCCCCTTATTCCGAAACTATGCCCCCTAGTTCTGGATTCCTCCATGAGGGGAAACATCCTCTTCCCTGTCAAGCCCCCTCAGAATTTTTATGTTTCAATAGACCACCTCTCATTCTTCTAAACTCCAATGAGTAGAGGCCCAACCCACTCGACCTTTCCTCATAAGACAACCCCTTCATCCCAGGAATCAACCTCGTGAACCTTCTCTGAACTGCCTCCAATGCAAGTATATCCCTCCTGAAATAAGGACACCAAAACTGTACGCAGTATTCTAGGTCACCAACAGTTTCCCCACTTCTCTACTTTTATACTCCATCCCCATTGCATTTATATAGCGCCTTTCATGACCACTGGACATCTCAAAACGCTTTACAGCCAATTAAGTACTTTTTGGGGTGTAGCCACTGTTGTAATGTGGGAAACGTGGCAGCCAACTTGCGCACAGCAAGCTCCCAGAAACACTAATGTGATAATGACCAGATAATCTGTTTTTAGGTGTTAGTTGAGGCATAAAATATTGGCCAGGACCGAGATAGTGCCATGGGATCTTTTATGTCCACCTGAGAGGGTTTAATGTCTCATCTGAAGACGGCCCCTCCAACAATGGAACACTCCCTCAGTACTGCACTGGCAGTGTTGGCCTAGATTTTGCACTCCCATCTCTGGAGTTGGACTTGAACCCATAACCTTCTGACTCAGTGAGTGTGCTACCCCAAAGGAGTTGGGACTTGACCTGAGTGAATTATGCAGCTGGCCACTGGTGGGATGCCATTTACTGCGGAGCTAAGCTGGTATTGCATGCTTGGGTCCCAGCTGGGCTTTCTCGGATTCTGGCTATTGTCGAGTGCCTTGGGTTCAAGCGCCTGAATCTCATCCAGCGAATGTTGCCACCTCCCCGGCTGGTTATTCGTAGTATTCTGTAGAATTGGATAAGTCTGGATTCTGTTCTATATCTTGGAGAGCACGGCAGGTATTGGAGCCGTGGGTGAAGGAAGGTTAATTTGCGGCAAAGCCTAACCGCCATCTGCTTTGGATGTTCCCTTGTTTTTTGGCTACATCAAAAGTTGAAGTGTGCTCTGGTAGGGTTCAGCAGGGCTCTGGAACTTCACTGATGCTCATCCGTGTTGCTTAATTCCAGAGGTTTGGTTGATGTTCAGACTGGTTAGTCAAGGAGCATCAAATGTGTGTTTCACACTTGCTGCGAACAGCCCACACTTGTCTTGTGCTGTGCCTTTGTTTGTTTAACTGCTGCTGATAAAGTGTGTGCATCAACCATCTGCCTTCTCAGCACTTCTCTGGCCTGACAGTGAAGTGAGCAGGAGACCAGTGCGGAGATGCTTTGGGCTGATGCGCTCAGTGTATTGGAACAAGCTATAATTGAAGATTAATAGATGTAGAGATTGGGCCTCTCTGCCTGTTATTGCAATTGATTTTTGTCAATTATTCTGGAGGTTGTGATCAATATTCCATTAAATATTGATTCTGGATGGGTTTAATTGAGCAACCTGTTTATACTGCAACACTGGGTAGTTTAGAGGGCTCGAGATGTTGGTTTAAGAGATGGGCAGAGTCGCTGAACCCTAGCACAGTGCAGAAATATTTTACAGTGCCCGAGGGCAGTGAACGATCTGGAATTATTTTTACGTGTGGGAGGGGGCATCGTCATTGGACAGGAAGAAACTGGAATTGGTGGGTTAATTAACTGACTCATAAATGCTGCAGAGGACAGAGTTCAGTAGGTGTTGGATTGTGGGTCAGTATTTTAGATTCTAGCTGTCCCTTTATTGCAAGAGAAGCAAAATTAAATGGTGGCGGTTTGAGTATTTCCAATTGTGCTTCATTTCACCTTGTTCTTTCAGAATCTCAACCTTACCTCCTTCCTAATGCCACCTTGCTGGTTTCTTAAATGAGTCCAGTGCCCTGAACTCTTGTCTGAAAGACAGCACCTCCGACTGTGCAGCACTCCCTCAGTACTGCACTAGAATGTCAGTCTGGATTATGAGCTGTAGTTCAGCGGTGGGAATCGCACCCCACAACTTTCTGACTGAGGCGAGAGTGATGCCCACTGAACGGTGCTGTTCCGTCAGTTTCAAGCGCTCTTGATCAAAAGTACTTTCAATTCTACAATGTTCATTTAAAATTCAGCTCCTACCCACAAGGCAAGAGGTTCTCATTCAGCTGCAGACTGTATGCCGGACAACAGTGTCAGGAGAATTATACCAAGCCTTGGGGATTACATTGAGGACTTGTTGCATAAATTAGAACATTAGAACATAAGAATTAGGAGCAGGATCTCGAGCCTGCTCCGCCATTCAATAAGATCATGGCTGATCTGATCTTGGCCTCAACTCCACTTTCCTGCCTGTTTCCGATAACCCATTACTGCCCTATAGTTCAAGAATCTGTTTATCTCCACCTTTAAATATATTCAGTGACCCAGCCTCCGCAGCTCTCTGGGGCAGGGAATTCCAAAAATTCCCGACCCTCAATTCCTCCTCATCTCTGTCTTAAATGGCCGACCCTTTATTCTGAAACTTGTATTAGGTTTGTATTCCTAGAGTTTAAACGGTTGAGGAGTGGTCTAATTGAAGTGTTTAAAACGATAAAGGGATTTGAGAGGGCATTACATAGAATGTACAGCACAGAAACAGGCCATTTGGCCCAACTGCTGGTGTTTATGCTCCCATGAGCCTCATCTCACCCGATCACCATATCCCTCTATTACTTTCTCCCTCGTGTTTATCCAGCTTCCCCTTGAATGCATCTGTGCTATTCGCCTCATCAACCCCTCCCTGTGGTAGTGAGTTCGACATTCTCACCATACTCTGGATAAAGAAGTTTCTCTTGAATTCCCTATCGGATTAATTAATGCCTATCTTATATTTATGTCCCTAGTTTTGGTCTCCCCCCACAAGTGGAAACATCGTCTCTACATCTAATACTGAATAAGGACAGTAATTGGGAAGTTAATAATATCCAGCTGTACCCTCTTTTTCCCCCATTCCAAAAACAAAACTCTCCTGTAATTTATTCAGTGATTCATGGAGAACAGAGCTAATAATTAACGAGGGTCGATACAGAGAAACTATTTCCTCCAGTTGGAGAGTCTAGAACAAGGGGGCACAGTCTAAAATTAGAGAACGGCCTAAACTTGACTATTCCCACATTCTACCCTACGTAAACTAGATCCAAACGTGATCCAAAACTCAGCTGCCTGTGTCCTAACTCGCACCAAGTCCCGCTCACCCATCACCACCTGTGCTCGCTGCCCCGTGTCCTAACTCGCACCAAGTCCCGCTCACCCATCACCCCCTGTGCTCACTGACCTAAATTGGCTTCCGGGAGTTAAGCAACACCTCGAATTCAAAATTCTCATCATTGTTTTTAAATCCCTCCATGGCCCTCGCCCCTCCCTGTCTCTCTAATCTCCTCCAGCCCCACAACCCCCCGGGATGTCTGCGCTCCTCTAATTCTGCCCTCTTCAGCATCCACGATTCTAAGCGCTCCACCATTGGTGGCCTTAAGCTCTGGAATTCCCTGCCTAAAATCTCTGCCTCTCTACCTCTTTTTTTTTCCTCCTTTAAGACGTTCCTCTTTGACCAAGCTTTTGGTCACCTACACTAATTTCTCCTTGTGTGGCTCGGTGTCAAATTTTTTTGTCTCCTAATACTCCTGTGAAGTACCTTGGGAAGTTTTACTACATTAAAGACGCTATATAAATACAAGTTGTTGAAACCAAGAAACCTTTCTTCACACGAAGGCTAGTGGAAATCTGGAACACTCCTCAAAAGGATGTGGATGCTGGAGGTCAAATAAAGCGTAGATTATTTTTGTCATGTAAGAGTATCTGAGATATGGAGCAATGGTGGGTAAAATGAGTTCAGGTACAGATCAGTCACAATCTAAATAAATGGCAGAACAATCTCCAGGGACTGAATAGCCACCTCCTGGTCCTATGTCCACGCGAATGAACAGATTTGCTCAGTGGTTCTGCGAATGTGAGTTGTCACTTCTAGCTTGCAGGTTGGCCCAACTCTGAGCCTCCACCTTCAGTTATGCAGATTGCTGACCAGTTCCCACGCAGCAGCCGTGGCTCAGTAGGCAGCACACTCTCCTCTGTCAGGTGGTGGCTCCAAGTCCCACTCCAGAAACTTGTCTAAAAATTCCAAGCTGACGCTCCAGTGCAGTGCTAAGGGAGTGCTGCAGTGTCGGAGGTGCCGTCTTTCGGATGAGGTGTTAAACCGAGGCCCTGTGTTCTCTCTCCAATGGATGTAAAGGATACCACTATTTCTAAGAAGAGCGGGGGAGTTCACCCCAGTGTCCTGGCCAATATTTATTCCTCAACGAACAACCCTTTTAAATAAATAAATATACATCACATTGCTGTTTGTGGGAGCTTGCACACAAAATGGCTGCCGTGTTCCATACATTGCAATAGCGACTACACTTCAAAATAATTTAATTGACTGCGAAGCACTTTGGGACATCCTGTGGTCATGAAAGGCGCTACATAAATGCAAGATCTTTTTTTGAGTAGACCTGTTTGGATCTGTTCTCCATCATGTGACTGGAGATTGAAAAAACAAATTCACTTAACACAAGAACATAATGTAAGAAATAGGAGCAGGAATAGGACATTCAGCACTTCAAGCCTGCTCCGCCATTCAATAAGATCATGGCTGATCTACATCAACTTCACCTTCCCGCCTTATCCCCATGTCCTTTGGTTAGTTTGCATCTAAAAATCTATCGATCTCCACCTTGAATATACTCAATGACTGAGCCTCCACAGCCCTCTGGGACAGAGAATTCCAAAGATTCACCACCCTCTGAGTGAAGAAATCTTTCCTCATCTCAGTCCTAAATGGCCGACCCCTTATCCTGAGACCGTGACCTCTGGTTCTAGACTCCCCAGCCCGGGGGAAACATCCTCCCTGCATCTACCCTGTCAAGCCCTGTAAGAATTTTGCATGTTTAATGAGATCACCTCTCATTCTTCTACATTTATGAGAATATAGGCCTAGTCTCCTCATAGGACAATCCCCCCCCCCCCCCCCCCCAATCCCAGGAATCAGTCTGATGAACCTTCGCTGCACTCTAAGACAAGTATATCCTTCCTTAGGCAAGGAGACCAAGACTGTACACTTGCAGGTTTAGCGATGGTTCCACGAGTGACGTCCATCCAACAACATCTCCATTGCACTATTATGTGACAAAACCGCTTGAAATTTAAACCTGTTCTGCTACTTTTCTGTTGATAAATTAAAAAGATTAAATGCATCCACCTTCTAGGGCAATATTCGCCTGGTGATTCGAACCTGTGTAACTCGGCCATTTATGGGGTGTATCCCTTGTTCTCCCTTTATATTACCTTGTCATACACCTTCCTCTGGCTTAAAAAAAAGAGACTTGCATTTCTATAGCGCCTTTCGCAACCTCAGGATATCCCAAAACGCTTTGCAGCCAATGAAGTATTTTTGAAGTGTAGTCACTGTTGTAATGTGGGAAACGCAGCAGCCAATTTGTGCACAGCAAGCTCCCACAAACAGCAATGTGATGATGACCAATATGGCCAATTAAAAAAATACATATATTTTTGTGTCCTTAATGCCGAAGAATTTCCCTCAACTCCCCATTGCAGAGACCAAAGCCCCCTTGCTTGGATCCACAGCAGCGCCTGACTCCCTTGGACTGAACCTCATTGTCTCATCCTTATTTTCAAATCCCTCCATGGCCTTTTGAGCATCTCTGATTATAATCACTCAACCATTGGTGGCTGTGCCTTCAGCCACTGATGCCCCAAACTCTGGAATCTTCCTGCCTAAACTTCTCCACCTCTCTTTCCTCCTTTAAGACGCTCCTTAATACCTAACTCTTTGGCCTGCGCTAATTTCTACTTATGCGACTCGGTGTCAAATTTTTATCTCATAATACTCCTGTGAAGCACCTTGGGACGTTTCACTACGGTAAGGACGCTATATAAATACAAGTTGTTGTCTCGTTTCACTCTTGGACTAAGCTTCTAATCTTGCCTCACCAAGACCACCTATCTCCACGTCCATAGCATCGCCCAACTCCACCCCTAACTCAAGCCATTGCCTCAAATGCTTATCCACCCCTTTGTCAACTCTAGTTTCCTTGACTCTTGTGGTCTCCTTGCAGTCCTACCAAGTTCTGCTCTTCTCGAGTTGCATCTCGTTCTCTTCTGCCCGCTTCTCAATCCTGTTTCCCTTCAATCTCCATACTGGCTCCCTATCTGCCTAAATACAAGAGCAAACCTTCATTAATATTGCACCTTTCATGACCTCTGGAAGTCCCAAAGCTCATTGCACCCAATGAAGTACTTTCGAAGTGTTGATTTTTAGGCGAACATGGCCTCCAGTTTGCACACAGCAAGGTTGAATAATCCATTCTGTCAGTTAAGTGTTTCCTGTCACCGTGCAGCTGTTGTGAGCATGTAGACTGACTGACTGCGCTCTACCCTTCAGGAGCCTTTCTCCTGTCAGAGATGCGCACTTTACTTTGATGCATTAGGTGCTGGTCTGTCCAGGGATGGTTTGTCCTGCGCGCTTCAGTGAGCGGAGGTCAAACAATCTGCTGTAGCAGCCGAGACCAGATGAGATTCTGCCGAGGAGCTTCATTTCTACGGTTTCTATCCAACAGACGAGCTGTGTTTAACCTGCCGTGTGCTGGATCTTAAACTCCCCCCCGAAACAGACTGCCTGACTGGCGACGAGTTGGGTAGGTCCAAAAGACACCACAGATGCGTGAGGCCATTGGCCCGTCTAGTGGCTCAATGGGCAGCACCTTTGCTTCTGCGTCAATACGTCGTGGGTTCAAGTCCCACTCCAGAGACTTGAGAACAAAACTCTAGGCCAGCACTCGCGCGGTACAGTACTGAGGGAGAGCTGCACTGACGGAGGTGCCATCTTTCAGATGAGACGTTGAACCGAGGCCCCATTTGCTCTCAGATGGATGTAAAAGATCCCACGACACTATTTTGAAGAAGAGCAGGAGAGTTATCCCTGGTGTCCTCGGCCAATATTATTAAAACAGATTATCTGGCTATTTATCACGTTGCTGTTTGTGGGAGTTTACTACGCACAATTTACCTGCCGCGTTTCCTACATTAAGACAGTGACTACACTCTAAAAGTACTTCATTGGCCGTAAAGTACTTTGAGACATCCTGTGGTCATGAAAGGCGCTACATAAATGCAAGTCCTTTTTGTTTCTGTAAAAACTGGCAGTCCTCCGATCACGACATGTATTGCCAAATTATTTCTTCTATACATCCTGACTGTTCTGTGCTCATTCCAATGCTGTGGATTTTGCAGTATTCAAGGAAAAACAGTAGGGGATCAGAGAGTAGGATTACCAGAGTACTGTGATCTCATGTGAGAAAAGTTAAGTTAGATTTAATCATTGTGAGATAAGTCACCCTGTTTAAACACTTCCAGAATGCATTTACCGAGGTGGTAATGTTCCTGTTGCTGCACAAAACCGAGTCACTGATGGTGACTGAAGGCGCTGTGCGTCACCTGAGGTGCAAACTCAGTACAAGCTGCCGGTCACCACTTTCGCAAGTGTTTTTAAGGAGAAGCTCGGAAAACACTGCCTCGCCTGATAAAGGGCGAGCGATGGCCTGAGAGTGTGCCCCCTCGGTACTCCAGCAGAAACTCTCGCTCTCGGCTGATCAGAGGCCGCGCACTGCCCTGCTACTGGAAGGAGCGCGGGGGATGGGGGGTTGGTGTTGGAGGGAGAGTGGAAACGTGGCCAGTCACTTTCCAACAGCAGACCGTGTGCTGGATTAGGCAGGAGGCCCATCAGTGGGAGTGCAGTGGGGCAGGATGGTATTTGTGGGGAAATATCGGAGGCAAAATAAACCTTGCAGCAAAATCATAAATTTCTTTTTGGCAATTGTTTACTGATGAGGCGATTATGGAATAAGCGTGTTTCGATAAATGCCACAATTGTACTTTTATTGCCAGCTGTAGAATCTCAGTGTGACCACAGGCCGTGCAATGTGCCAAGTGGGGCCTGTTACTTCGCTGCAACTATAGCAATCCTATCATTGGTCCATTCTTTTGCACCGCATCACATTATACCGTGGGATGATGATGTGATAGAAAGCACAGACTGCTGACATTAATCATTCTTTTCATTTGAATAATTCAGGGCTCTCCGTTTAAATAGAGGTCAATAACCAGGGGGCATAGATTTAAAGGAATTGGTCGAAGGATCAGAAGGGAATTAAGAATTTTTTTCACCCAGAGGGGGGGGGGGGTGTCTGGAACTCACTGTCTAAAAGGGTGGTAGAGACAGAAACCCTTATCGCATTTAAAAAGTACTTGGATATGCTGTTGGAGTGCTATGGACCGAGAGCTGGAAAGTGAGATTAGGCTGGATAGCTCTTTGTCGGCTGGCATGGACATGATGGGCTGAATGGCCTCCTTCCGTGGTGTAATTTTCTGTGATGTCTATCTATCGGATTCCAGGTAGTGCGAGAGGAATGTGGCCCTTATCCATCCTGTAAATGCTGCCCCCGCAGCTCCTAGTTTTCATGCACAGGAAGGAATATGTAATAACTGGCTTCCATCCGAGTGCTCCCCGATTTCAGTTGACGGTTTTGGCAAGCATCGTAATGAGAGGAAGAGCATGAAAGCATTGTGTGCTTTCTAAACTAGGGTAAAATGTGGCCTCAGGACTTGAGTGGCTGGTGTCTTGAGGAAGAACAGAAATACCATTTTGTAATCTTGTTAAATGAATGTTTCCTTCTGAACTAGAGTGCAGTGTGTTCACTCTGTAGAGCATACCAGTGTGTTACGTGAAGAATGCTGGGGACTGAGTTACAGACTGGAATCTAATCAAAGGGCTCAAATTTCACTATAAATCACAGGAGCAGTGTGGGATTCAGAAACTGGAGCAGTTCCAGAACAAGAAGGGATAATGTCCCCTTTGTTTATTGAGGGTCAGAATTCTGAGACTGTCTTGCACGGATTTTTGTCTTAATATTTATCTGAACAAGTTATCTGTTGCTGCGTTTTATCGGTGGGTGACAAATGGGGGAGGACCCGAGGGACCTGGAATGAGTTAGAAAGAGGAGGTATTGGTCTCCTGCCCCTGGCTTTAATCTGAATAGCAGTGATTACCCACAACCTAATCAGTGGGGAGCGGCTCCTGAGGGGTTAATGCTCGGGCTGCACAAGGGGTAGTGCTCCCTAAGTCAGCTATGGTTCTATGGATGGCGCACTCTCCTCTGAGTCAGAAAGTTTCGGTTCAAGTCAAACTCCAGAGACTTGAGCACTTAATCCAAGCCGACACTCCCAGTGCAGCACTGAGGGAATGCTGCACTGTCGGAGGTGCCGTCTTTCGGATGCGACGTTATACCGAGATCCCATCAACGCTCTCAGGTGAGCATTAAAGGTCCCATAGCACTATTTCAAAGAAGAGCAGGGGAGTTCTCCCTGGTATCCTGACCAATATTTATCCTTCAACCAACATCATAAAATATGATCTGATCATTATCATAGTGCAGTTTGTGGGAGCTTGCTGTGCGCAAATTGGCTGCCGCGTTGCCCACATTGCAACAAGAACTACACTCCAAAAGTACTTCATTGGCTGTAAAGCGCTTTGAGACGTTAGGTGGTTGTGAAAGGCGCTATATAAATCCAAGTCCTTATTTTTCCCCCCCCCCCATACAAATCTTTCTTTCTGAAGGATTAATACTCTGGCTCAGCAGTGTCTGGCAGCTCCTGAGGGATTAATGCTCAGGTCGTGCAGTGGGTGGCCTGCTGATCACTCAGTAATAAAATGGTTAATTCACTTCACTGCGTTGCTTGGGGCCTGTAACTGTGGGGATCGTACCTTCACTAATTGCCACTTTCTAAATGAAGACAATTGGGTAAGAAGGGGGAGGAAGAACTCGCTGCTCCCAAGTGCCTTCTGTAGGGCTGTAATTTCCTTGGCAAAAAGCAGCTGGCTGCTTCACAGGAAGTGGTCAATTAACATGTTTTTGTGAATTAGGTTCCTGAGTGGAACTCTCTCTGCTGACATGGAACGGGGCAGCAGTTAAGTGCCTCTGGTAGCTGTCTAGCTAATGGTGACTTAAACCTCGAAGGTTTGCTCTTAACCTGCTTGTGAGAGTGCAAGGTAGCCCTAGGGTTTTTGTGAGACCACATCTGGAGTTCTGTGCACTGTTGTGGCCTCCTTACTCGAGGAAAGATCCACTGGCATTAGTGGGGCAGTGCAACAAAGGTTCTCTCGATTGATTCCTAGAATGAGAGGGCAGTCCTATGGAGGAGAGATTGAGTAGACTAGGCCTATATCCTCTGGCGTTGAGAAGAATGAGAGGTGTTCTCATTGAAACGTATAAAATTCTTACAGGGCTTGACAGGGTAGATGCTGAAAAGATGTTTGCCCTGGCTGGAGTCTAGAACTAGGGGTCATAGTCTCAGGTGACCATTTAGGACTGAGATGAGGAGGAATTTCTTCATTCAGAGAGTTGTGAATCTTTGGAATTCTCTACACCAGAGGGCTGTGGAATCAGAGTCGTTGAGTATATTCAAGGCTGAGATTCATGGATCTTTGGGCACGAAGGGGATACGGGGATCGAGTTGGAGTAGAGGATCAGCCATGGTCTTATTGAATGGATTGCCTTGTCCTCCTCGAACACTCTGCAGCCTGATCCTGTCTCTCTTCAGTGCCTCTCCTTGGAAGCTTGCCTCTCGCACTGCCATCTCTTGGGTGCTCTGCCTGAAATCATACAAACTTACAGCATAAAAGGAGGCCTTTCGACCCATCCTTCCTGTGCCGGCTCTTTTCCAAAAGCTATCCAATTAATCCCAATCCCCTGCACTTTCCCCATAGCCCTACAAAACTTTCCTTCAAGTATTTATCAAATTCCCTTTTTGAAAGTTACTATTGAATCTGCTTCCACCGTCCTTTCAGGCTGTGAAATGCAGATCATAACTCGTGTAAAACAAATTCTTCTCTCTCTCTCTCTCTCTCTCTCTCCCTCCTCCGCAGTTCTTTTCCCAATTACCTTAAATCTGTGTCCTCTGGTTACCACCCTCCTGCCAGTTGAAACAGCTTCTCCCTATTTACTCCATCTAAACCCTTGGTGATTTGGAAACATCTCTATTAAATTTCCCCATAACCTTCTCTGCTCCAAGGAGAACAACCCCAGCTTCTCCAGTTTCTACACATAACTCAAGTCCCTCATCCCAGGTACCATTCGAGTCAATCTCTGCACCCTCTCCAAGGCCTTGACATCCTGTCAGCACATCTCCAGTGGCTTCTCCTCCCATGCCTGTATGGTCACCGCTGCTGTGCTTTTGGGGTTCTATCTTGGTTCTGCCTGCCCCTTGGTGATATCAATCCGAATGATGGAGCCAGTGACCAAGTAAACACACTGGTGAGACCCATTTCCCTCATTCCACTGATACTGCCATTCTTTCCGACTGCCTGTCCAACATCACCTGGATTCGCCCTAACCTGCTCTGGCTTAATGTCTGTAAACCCAATACCACCAGTACCTCTGTGCCATTGTCCTTGGACTCCCAGCAACTTCCCTGGCTGCCATCTCAAGCCTAGCCCAAGTGTAAACCGTGAGTGGGTTGCACTCTTGCCTCTTGAGTAAGTAGGTCGTGGGCTTAAGTCCCACTCCAGAGATTTGAGCACAAAAACCCAGGCTGACCTTCCCAGAGAGGGAGTGCTGCACTGTCTGAGGGGCCGTCTTTTGGATGAGACGTTAAACTTTGGACCCTGGTCAACTCCTCGTTCCATGCTCCATTCCTCATTGTTGGACATTTATTCAGCCGCTCCACCCACATCCTCTGGATCGATCTCCCTGCTATCACAAACCTCCTTGCAGTGCCCCCCCCCCCCCACCCCCTCTCCTGCTTGGTCTCTGTGTTTCTCTGAAGGACAATGCGACATTGCCTGAGCAAACTCGTGCGTTGAATCTAAATAATTCAGGAGAAACTTCTTTACCCGGAGAGTGGAACTCGCTACCACAAGGAGTGGTTGAGGTGAATAGCACAGATGCATGAAGAGTGGTATAGAAATGTTAGATTGTCCCTTGCTGCCCCTGTCCTTCTCCCACTCTCTTCTGCCTCGGTTTGTCGGTGCAGTACTTACACAGGTTTGCTGAGGTGAGCAGGGCAGTCTCTGTCCATTGTCCAGCAGAGACCTGTGTCCCCCTGGATTCAAATATTCTGTTTGTTGTGTTGCATGCAGAAACCAAGTGCAGGCAGCGGAAGGAGCAAACCAGGCTCCCCACCCACCCTTTCCTTCAACCACTGTCTGTCCCACCTGTGACACACACTGTAATTCCCGTATTGGACTGTACAGCCACCCGAGAACTCACTGAGTGGAAGCAAGTTTTCCTCGATTTCAAGGGACTGCCTATGATGATGATGATGTGTTACACAGCTGAGCTGGCAATGGTGAGTGCAGGCGGCTTTATAATGTCACTCAACGGCTGTCTGTTTCTAACACCCTGTATTAATCCAGAGTTCGCAGCATGTGCCTAAAAGTAAAGAGTCATTTCTGCGTCGTGTCACCTGTCATTGCATTGGGATTAATGCTCGCTCGCTGGGTTTGCTGACTAGGTTTTGACAGCAAGCAGGTACGGAGGTTGCACTGACGGCAATAGATCAGATTCCTAGTGGATTATAAACCTTTCCTTTGGTCGGATTATCACCACCTGCGATGCACAGCCCAGTCTCCCACCCACCCAGTAAACTAAATCCGCTCTGACACGCAACCTGGGCAAACTCGTGGGTTGAATCTAAATGATTCTGGAGAAACTTCTTTACCCAGAGAGTGGAAGTCGCTACCACAGGGAGTGGTTGAGGTGAATAGCACAGGTGCATTTCATCATCATCATAGGCGGTCCCTCGAGCGAGGATGACTTGCTTTCACAAGAGTTCACAGATGTTTCAATGAAGGACCCGATGTTCCAGTCCTGAACTCCAATTGATGGGGTGGAAGATGCCTGTGCGTGGATTTTTTTAACGTGTGGTGACCGTTGCACATCAGCCACCACACGGGCTTGACAGAGCTCGACCTTTATCCAGGGACAAGGGTTAACCAAGATGACTGGAGACTTGCCCTGCTGCACCGACCTAGTGAGCACACATATCGCAGTGTGGGCTGGCCCGTGCTGCCCCTGGGCCCTCGGCTCTTCTGGGCCCCGTACCCTCATTCACCGCACCTCCGCCATGATGTTCCAGGGCCCGGCGCTCCAGCTCTATAGCCCCGACCTGCGGTGATGTTCTCACACAGGTCGGGGCGGCCCACGCCTTTACTTAGCACCTTACCAAATCACGCAGGAAATCCAGAGCACTTCACATCCAATGAAATATTTTGAAGTGTGTAGGCCCACCGTGAGGTATCACTCTAAGAATAGCAGTGAGATGAGTTACTAACTAATGAAGACTAACTTTTTGCATGAAACACAAAAAGTGAGTATGCAGGTACAGCAAGTGATCAGGAAGGCAAATGGAATGTTGGCCTTTATTGCAAGGGGGATGGGGTGTAAAAGCCGAGAAGTCCTGCTACAACTGTACAGGGTATTGTGAGACCACACAGAGTACTGCATATATTTTCGGTCTCCGTATTTAAGGAAGGATATTCTTGCCTTGGAGGCTTTTCGGATGCATTTAAGGGGAAGCTGGATAAACACATGAGGGTGAAAGGAATAGAAGGATATGGTGATGAGATGAAGAGGGGTGGGAGGGGGCTGGTGCAGAGCATAAACCCCGGCACGGACCCGATGGGCCGAATGGCCTGCGGGTGCTGTAAATTCTATGTAATTTTATACTTTCTTTAAATCGGCCACAGGATGTGTGGGTGTCGCTGGCAAGGCTGGCATTTATTGCCCATCGCTAATTGCCCTCGAGTAGATGGTGGTGAACCGCCGCCTTGAACCGCTGCAGTCCGTGTGGTGAAGGTGCTCCCACAGTGCTGTTAGGGAGGGAGTTCAAGGATTTTGACCCAGTGATGATGATGGAACGACGATATATTTCAGGATGGTGTGTGACTGGGAGGGGAACGTGGAGGTGGTGGTGTTCCCATGCTCCTGCTGCCCTTGTCCTTCTAGGTGGTAGAGGTTGCGGGTTTGGGAGGAGCTGCCTAAGAAGCCTTGGTGAGTTGCTGCAGTGCATCTTGTAGATGGTACACACTGCAGCCACAGCTTGTTGGAGAGTGTGCAGTCATTTTAGAATTGTACTTCCCACTCCCCCTCTTCACTGCCCTGGACTGGACTTTTTATTTCTAAGTTTAATAAAACTATGTCTGCACCGTTTCAAAGCGTTGCTGTCTGTGTGCTGCTGCTCAGCTCCAGTGCATTCGACATTTCCTATTTTCTTGGCATCCCATAAACAACTATATTGGCCTGCCTTGTATTTGAGAAATGTTTTTAGAGTGAGGGACAGGCCTATTTGAAGGTAGGGATGGATTCCTCACTCCTGAGAATGGGAGGATGGGTTTATGATAAAACCTAGAAAGTGCTGGGGTGATGGAAAGAGCAGGTGCCATAGCAGTTGTTACCTGGTCAAAGTTGCTGGTTATTGAGTGTTGCTGCCGGAGGGGCAGTACTGAGGGAGCGCCACGCTGCCGGAGGGGCAGTACTGAGGGAGCGCCACGCTGCCGGAGGGGCAGTACTGAGGGAGCGCCGCGCTGCCGGAGGGGCAGTACTGAGGGAGCGCCGTGCTGCCGGAGGGGCAGTACTGAGGGAGCGCCGCGCTGCCGGAGGGGCAGTACTGAGGGAGCACCGCGCTGCCAGAGGGGCAGTACTGAGGGAGCGCTGCACTGTCGGAGGGGCAGTACTGAGGGAGCACTGCACTGTCGGAGGGGCAGTACTGAGGGAGTGCCGCACTGTCGGAGGTGTCATCTTTCAGATGAGACGTTAAACCAAGACCCCGTCTGCTCTCTCGGGTGAAAGTAAAAGATCCCGTGGCACTTTTCGCATAGTCGGGGAGTTATCCCCAGTGTCCTTGCCAATATTCATCCCTCATTCAACATCACTAAAGTGATCATCTGGCTGTTGGCACACTGCTGTTTGTGGGATAATTGGCTGCTGCGTTTCCTACATTACAACAGCGACTCTACTTCCAAAGTACTGCATTGGCTGTCCTGAGGTCGTGAAAGGTGCTATATAAATGCACGTTCGTTGTTTGTAGAAAATTCCCATGTTCTAAGCTGCGAAGCTGCCTTTTTGCTGACCTGTCGCTCTCTGGCCACCCCCTTGTGCACTGAGGCTTGTTGGGAGAGAAAGACTTGCAGATGGTTACTGCAGATGTTTAATTTAATCAACATCGTCGCCGTGGCAACGAGTGTGTTGCACGTTTCACTGAGGTCCCAAGCCATTTGTTGGCTGTGTTAAGGGTTCCCTGGGTAATGGTGCATCAAGCCCGACCCGAACATCTAACGTGTGTGCGTGGAGCGGAGAGCCTCTAATTCTAAAGCTTCACCAATTCCCGCAGGACGCCTTTTTGAGATGAAATACGACCAGCGAGATTTTGGGCATTCAAAGCACCGAGGGCAGGCTGGATCGATGTCCAATGTTTGAGATTAGACTTTGAATTGGTTTAAGACTGTTGCCGCCTGCTAGTGTGGTTACTGGCTCTCTGGGCCAGTTTATGCAAAGCAGCTGCTACTGCTGAAGCCTTGAATTACTGTCAGGCCAAAGCCTGTCGGTCACTACACCGGGAGTCTGCAGTATGAGAGGAGATCTCGGCACTGGGGAGGAGGGGGATGATTTGCCCATTGGGAAGGGTAGGTGTGCCTGGTGCTGTCTCACACATTCCCCTGTTGCCTGAGCAACCTCACTGTCCCTGACATGCCGCAAAGATTTTTATGGCAGGGATGCTTGGATCTGTTTCCACCCGACTGAACTTGCAAGGGGCAGGAGTGTTCGTCTCTGCTCTGCTGCCCAGCTCCAGTACGTTTCCTTTCGGCTCCCGAATCCCGAATGCTGCTCCCAGCCATTACGAAGTGCTTTTAATTCTCTGACCCTGAAATGTGTGAAGTATTGAGTAATTGGAACATTAACCCTTCCCTTTTACAGATCAGCTCTGTGGCAGACGGTGCTAACACATTCTGGGACATTGTAAAAAAAAATAAAGAAAGACTTATATTTATACAGCATCTTTTACATCCTCTGGATGTCCCAAAGCACTTTACAGCCAATGAAGTACTTTTGGAGTGTAGTCACTGTTGTAATGTAGGAAACGCGGCAGCCAATTTGCGCACAGCAAGTTCCCACAAACAATGTGATAATGACCAGATAATTTGTTTTTAGGGATGTTGTTAGGAATAATTGTTAGCCAGGACACTGGGGAGAGCTCCCCTGTTCTTTTCAAAATTGTGCCGTGGGATCTTTTACACCCACCTGAGGGAGCATCTGGGGCCTCTGTTTAATACCTGAAACAAGGCACCTCCAACAGTGTGGCGCTCCCTCAGCACTGCACTGGAGTGTCAGCCTGGATTTTGTGCTCCAGTCTCGAGTGGGACTTGAATCCACAACCTTCTGACTCAGAGGCGCGAGTGCTGCCCATTGAGTCATGGCCGACACATATGCTGCTTGTGTTAATGTACCTGGCTCAGGGTTCTTTGTTTGGTGTCCTTCTTGAGATGCTGAGGTCCAAGGGCCAGCGATTGTGTTTACAAATCAAGAGAAACTGATTCTTCCTCACATACAAGGGATACATTCTCATGCGCAAACAGCTGCGGGACTGATGCACGGGAATGAAATCTTTGCCGTGGCTTTCAGTGGTGAGCTTGGAGAGCTATAATTTCTACATATTTAAAGCTACCACCGAGTGTTTCTGAAAACTGGTACTTTTCTTGAGGTGCATATGTTTGAATCAATTCTTCTGGCTTGACTGCAGTTCTTTCTATTAAAAAGACCAGGGTGCGCCCCGCCCCACCACTCCCCTCCCCTCCCCTCCCCAGTTCTGTTGAACCCCATTTCCAAGGCTCCTAGGGTGAGGTTGATCTTTTGACTCTCGCTCTGTTAACTCTGAATCAAGAGGTGGTTGATGTGTGTCCCATTTTTTCCCCTCCCTCGTGCTGTCTGACAGCCAAATCCCATATCTCCCGGTGTCCTGGCCAATATTTTATCCCTCAACCACCAACAACAATAAATACAGATTATCTGGTCATGTATCTCATTGCTGTTTTGGGAGCTTGCTGTGTGCTAATTGGCTGCCGCGTTTCCTTATTGCAAATGACTACACTTCAAAAGTAGTTTGTTGGCTGTGAAACACTTGGGACGTCCCGAGGTTGTGAAAGGCGCTATGGAAATGCAAGTTCTTCCTTTCATTAAATGGGTGTTGAGTGTGTGTTCACCGATGGGCTACAGCTGAGCAAGGTGCCTCATTGGCCTGGTGCATCACCACCCTGCCTGCTTGGCATCTCACTCACTGCCCCGACCACTCGCACACACAACTGCACAAAGCTCTTGAAGCTCATGTCTGTAACTCTTTGACACAACTTTGTGAAGCTGAGCCTTCTGAATATTTTTAACGTGCTAGTAAATTGCTCGTTGCGTTGCCCACAATCAGTTGAGAGAGAGAATATGGCTGTTGAGTGATCCTTGGCTCAGTGGTATCTGAGTCAGAAGGTTCATAGCAATTTACAGTACGGAAGGAGGCCATTTTGGCCCATCGTGTCCGCGCCGACCGACAGACCTAGCCAGCCTAAAACCACTTTCCAGCTCTTAGTCCGTAGCCCTGCAGGCTACGGCACTTCAAGTGCACATCCAAGTACTTTTTAAATGGGGGTTTCAGGCAGTGAGTTCCAGACCCCCACCATCCTCCAGGTGAAGATATTTTCCCTCCAATCTCCTCTAAACCTCCTACCAATTACTTTAAATCTATGCCCCCTGGTTGTTGACCCCTCTGCTAAGGGAAATAGGTCCTTCCTATCCACTCTTATCTAGGCCCCTCATAAGTTTATACACCTCTAGGGTCTCTCCTCAGCCTCCTCTGTTCCAAAGAAAACAAGCCCAGCCTATCCAATCTTTATAGGTTATGGGTTCAAGCCCCACTCCAGAGAGCCCTGGTGACTAGAGTTCCGGTCTCTGAATACTGAGTGTCTGGGATGGGAGTGCAATGATGATTTCCCTGTGTCTCGCCAGTCAGAGGATGAGAGTCGGGCCTCGGTGTGAAAAAGGTTCCTCAATAACCCAGGGTACGATCTGGGTGTAAAGCAGTGGAAGGAATGGGTGGCCTCGTGTTGTTGGGGAACAGATGATGATGTGTGTCAACCGTGGCGGCGAGACTTCAGAAACTCGCTCCATGGCACCACTTACTGGTCGGAGACTGTAACTACATTGTTACAGGCAACTGTTTACATGCAAGCTATACACTCCTCCAAATATTTACATAGAAAAGCTTAATGTTAAATGTTGAAAAACATGTCATGACAGGAATGCACAGAAGTTTGAAAAATGATTAGTCATTCTCCTGTGGCTCGGAGGGAGCCAAGATATTGTTCAAGTGAAGGGGGCTAAAATGGGCTAAAATTAGACCTTGGCATAGATGTAGTTCAGTCTCTATTTTAAAGTCTTGCATATTTTTAAGTTTATTCTAAAGTCCTATTTCTACATTAAGACTTGCATTTCTATAGCACCTTTCAGGAGCTGCGGACATCCCAAAGCGCTTCACAGCCAAATGAAGTACTTTTTGAAGTGCAGTCACTGTTGTAATGTAGAAAACATGGCAGCTGATTTGCACACAGCAAATGTACAAACTGTGATAATGATCAGATAATCTGCTCCTTGGGATAAATATTGGCCAGGACACCAGGATAACTCCCCTGCTCTTCTTCGAAATAGTGCCATGGGATCTTTTACATCCACCTCCGAGAGCAGACGGGGCCTCGGTTTAATGTCTCATCCGAAAGATGGTACCTCCAACAGTGCAGCACTCCCTCAGTACGGTGTTGGAGTGTCAGCCTGGATTTTGTGCCTTTGGACCTGCAACCTTCTGACTCCTAGGCGAGTGTGCTATCCACTGAGCCACAGTTGACACATTTTATAATGGAGATTGTGCAAAGGTGTCATGGTCTCACACCCTCCTGATTATTTGCACCACAGCAATATCAGCATCCGCAGCCTTATCAATGTGAATGTAAATTATATGGAGCATGTGGCCAGAAAGTGAATGGTACACGAGATTATTGATTGATACATTACTGAGAAAATGAGGACAAACATTTGTACTAAGCCTGTCTGATCTGCGTTTTGGAGTTCTGAGACGGGTGTTTTGAATCCTGTTGGGCTGTGAACAAATAGCGATACGTGGCGGGCTCTTGTTTGAAATATCCAGCCAGAGAAACATCTATCAAACAGCTCCTGCAAAGGTTTTATTATATAAACACACCGAAGGCTATAACAACAATTTGCATTTATATAGCGCCGTTAACCCTTTCCAAGGTGCTTCATAAGAGCGTAATCGGACAGAAATTGACACCGAGCCATGCAAGGAGATATTGGGACAGGTGACCAAAAGCTTGGTCAAAGAGGAGGTCTTAAGGAGCGTCATCAAGGAGGAAAGAGAAAGCATGTTATGTTTTTAAAAAGTGATTGGTAAATTCCGTGTCCCGAGCCAATTAGTACAATGAATGTTGCACGTGTGCATCCACTGCACAGGTCCTGCAGTTTCTCACCTTTATGCAAAAGAGAAGCAAATGAGCTCGGTGCTGATTACTGAGCATTTCCACAGAATGGGAAGTAGATCCGTCTGTCGGGGTGCAGAGCTGAAGGTTCAAGAATATTGCACACCATAAGCTGATTTACCGAGCAATTTACAAAAGCTTTTAGCACCCATGTACCAGACCGACCGGTTACTTTACATACCTTGATGAAATGCATTCTCGCATTGTCTTGCTTGTCAATGGAGGGAGTGTCACTAGCACGTGATCTGTGTTTTGAAAAATAAATCCTAGTGACTATTGTTTTAGAAAAATAAACGAATCTGGCCCCATGACCATACAAGAGTTGTGATTGTTCCCTGGGGGTGCACTCACTACGTGTACTGTGCACTGGTAACCGTAATGGGCGAGTGCCCACCAAGACTGTCTGCCTGTGGCAATTCATGCACATGGTGGGCATAGAAACATAAAAAATAGGTGCAGGAGTAGGCCATTCGGCCCTTTGAGCCTGCACCACCACCACCATTCAATAAGATCATGGCTGATCATTCACCTCAGAACCCAATTCCTGCTTTCTCTCCATACCCCTTGATCCCTTTAGCCGTAAGGGCCATATCTAACTCCCTCTTGAATATATCCAATGAACTGGCATCAACAACTCTCTGCGGTAGAGAATTCCACAGGTTAACAACTCTCTGAGTGAAGAAGTTTCTCCTCCTCTCAGTCCCAAATGGCCTACCCCTTATCCAAAGACTGTGTCCCCTGGTTCTGGACTTCCTCGACATCGGGAACATTCTACCCGCATCTAACCTGTCCCGACACGTCAGAATCTTATATGTTTCTATGAGATCCCCTCTCATCCTTCTAAACTCCAGTGAATACAGGCCCAGTCGATCCAGTCTCTCCTCATATGTCAGTCCTGCCATCCCAGGAATCAGCCTGGTGAACCTTCGCTGCACTCCCTCAATAGCAAGAACATCCTTCCTCAGATTAGGAGACCAAAAATATTCCAGGTGAGGCCTCACCAAGACCCTGTACAACTGCAGTAAGACCTCCCTGCTCCGATACTCCAATCCCCTAGCTATGAAGGCCAACATACCATTTGCCTCCTTCACTGCCTGCTGTACCTGTATGACAACTTTCAATGACTGATGAACCATGACATCCAGGTCTCGTTGCACCTCCCCTTTTCCTAATCTGCCGCCATTCAGATAATCTGTCTTCGCGTTTTTGCCTCCAAAGTGGATAACCTCACATTTATCCACATTACACTGCATCTGCCATGCATTTGCCCACTCACCTAACCTGTCCAAGTCACCCTGCAGCCTCCTAGCGTCCCCCTGAAGGTATGAATCCAACGCTGCCCTGCTCCAGCATGATTACTGCATCTCTGAAATCTCCCGGCATGCTCTCCTCCCAGATGAGCGAGATGAAGTCATGCATTCATGCCAATAGTACCTATCCGCCATACTTTAGTGCCTCAGCGGGGCTTCCATCTGCTCCCGTAGCCTTGTTGTTCTTAAGCTGACGGATGGCTTTTTCTACCTCGTGCAGGGCTGGGATTTTGCTGAGGTGGTGGCGGGTAGCATGCTGCAGGATGGAGTCGAGGACACTTGAGTCAAAGGCAGAGTCTCGGTTGAGGAGAGTCGTAGGTGGCATTGACTGCGGTGAAGAATCCTTGCACATCATGGCTATCGGCCAGCTGCTGAATCTCCTGTGCTTTCTCCACCCACCATTTGTTCTTTAGGTCGCGGGTTTTTTGTTGGACCTCGGCCGTAAGCCGTCTGTAATGCTGCCTTGCTGCTCCCAAGTTGGGTGGTTGTGAAAAGGTGCAGCAGGGAATCAGTGCTGGGACCCCAACTATTTACCATCTATATTAACAACTTGGAAGAAGGGACTGAGTGTTACTTAGCCAAGTTTGCTGCCGATACAAAGATGGGAGGAAAAGCAATGTGTGAGGAGGACACACACAATCTGCAAAAGGACAGAGATGGGCTCAGTGAGTGGGCAAAAATTTGGCAGATGGAGTATAATGGAAAGTGTGAGGTCATGCACTTTGGCAGAAAAAAATCAAAGAGCAAGTTATTATTTAAATAGAGAAGGATTGCAAAGTGCTGCGGTACAGCGAGACCTGGGGGTACTTGTGCATGAAGCACAAAAGGATAGTATGCAGGTACAGCAAGTGATCAGGAAGGCCAAAGGTATCTTGACCTTTATTGCAAAGGGGATGGAGTATAAAAGCAGGGAAGTCTTGCTACAGTTATACAGGGTATTGGTGAGGCCACACCTGGAATATTGAATGCAGTTTTCGTTTCCATATTTACGAAAGGATGTACTTGCTTTGGAGACAGTTCAGAGAAGGTTCACTAGGTTGATTCTGGGGATGTGGGGGCTGATTTATGAGGAAAGGTTGAGTCGGTTGGACCTCTACTCATTGGAGTTCAGAAGAATGAGAGGCGATCTTATCGAAACGTATAAGACTATGAGGGGGCTTGACCAGGTGGATGCAGAGAAGATGTTTCCACTGATGGGGTAGACTAGAACTAGAGGACATGACCTTGGAATAAGGGGTCGCCCATTTAAAACAGAGATGATGAGAAATTTCTTCTGAGGGTTGTAAATCTGTGGAATTCGCTGCCTCAGAGCTGTGGAAGCTGGGATATTGAATAAATTTAAGACAGAAATAGACAGTTTCTTAAACGATATGGTGAGCGGGCGGCGGTGGAGCTGAGTCCATGATCAGATCAGCCATGATCTTATTGAATGGCGGAGCAGGTTTGAGGGGCCGTATGGCCTACTCCTGTTCCTATTTCTCATGCTCTTACGTAAAAGCCCTGCACTTGCGATCTATTAGCTCTTGGATCTCCTGGTCATTCTCATCAAACCAGTCCGCTGGGCGGGCAATATTGTCCGCATGCCTGACACAAGCATACCAAAGCAAGCGCTCTACTCGGAAATCCTTCACCGCAAACGAGCCCCAGGCGGGCAGAGGAAATGTTTCAAGGACACCCTCAAAGCCTCCTTGATAAAATGCAACATCTCCACTGACACCTGGGAGTTCCTGGCCAAAGACCACCCTAAGTGGAGGAAGGGCATCCGGGAGGGCGCTGAGCACCTCGAGTCTTGTCGTCGAGAGTATGCAGAAATCAAGCGCAGGCAGCGGAAAGAGTGTGCGGCAAACCAGTCCCACCCACCCTTTCCCTCAACGACTGTCCCACCTGTGACAGAGACTGTGGTTCCCATATTGCACTGTTCAGTCACCTGGGAACTCATTTTTAGAGTGGAAGCAAGTCTTCCTCGATTCCGAGGGACTGCCTATGATGATGATGCTCCAGCATGTAACGTGCAAAGCTGGCTTGCGCCATAATTTCCACAGTACCAAGCAGTTTGAACTGTCGGAGGTGCCGTATTTCGGATGAGACATTAAACTGAGACCCCGTCTCTGCTTTCTCAGGTGGACGTAAAAGACCGCATGGCACTATTTCAAAGAGATGGGGAATTCTCCCCTGTGTCCTGCCCCACTGTGAGGGAGGGGTCAAGGGCTGGAGTGCACCCACTGGGTGGGGCGGGAGCAAGTTATATTCATTTTTGAGGTGGGTGCTGCTGGCAAGCTTGGCATTTATTGCCCATCACTAGTTGCCCTTTGAGATGGTGGTGGCGAGCTGCTGCAGTCCGTGTGGTGAAGGTGCTCCCACAGTGATGCTGTATAGGGAGTTCCAGGATTTTGAGCCAGCAACGATGAAGGAACAGCAATTATAGTTGCAAGTTGAGATGGTGTGTGACTTGGAGGGGAACAATGGAGGTGATGGTGTTCTCGTGCGCCTGTTGCTCTTGTCCTTAAAAAGTAGGACCTCAAAGGTAGTAATCTCAGGATTGCTACCAGTGCCAAGTGCTAGTCAGAGTAGGAATTGCAGGATAGCCAAGATGAATATGTGGCTTGAGGAATGATGCAAGAGGGAGGGATTCAAGTTCCTGGGACATTGGAACTGGTTCTGGGGGAGGTGGGGCCAGTATAAACCGGATGGTCGGCACCTGGGCAGGACCGGAACCAATATCCTAGGGGGAGTGTTTGCTAGTGCTGTTGGGGAGCGGTTAAACTAATATGGCAGTGAGAACCTATGCAGGGAGACAGAGGGAAGTAGAATGGGGGCAGAAGCAAAAGATCGAAAGATGAAAAGTAAAAGTGGTGGGCAGAGAAACCTAAGGCAGAAATCAAAAAGGGCCACATTACAGCAAAATTCTAAAGGGGCAAAGTGTGTTAAAAAGACAAGCCTGAAGGCTCTGTGCCTCAATGCAAGTAGTATTCATAATAAGGTGGATGAATTAACTGCGCAGGCAGCTATTAACGAATATGATATAATTGGCAATACGGAGACATGGCTCCAGGGTGACCAAGGCTGGGAACTCAACATCCAGGGGTATTCAACATTTGGAAAGGAGAGACAGAAAGGAAAAGGAGGTGGGGTGGCGTTGCTGGTTAAAGAGGAAATTAATGCAATGTAAGGAAGGACATTAGCCTGGATGATGTGGAATCGGTATGGGTGGAGTTGCGGAATACCAAAGGGCAGAAAATGCTAGTGGGAGTTGTGTACAGACCACCAAACAGTAGTAGAGAGGTTGGGCACAGCATCAAACAAGAAATAAGGGACATGTGCAATAAGGGTACAGCAGTTATCATGGGCGACTTTAATCTACATATTGATTGGGCTAACCAAACTGGTAGCAATACGGTGGAGGAGGATTTCCTGGAGTGTATTAGGGATGGTTTTCTAGACCAATATGTCAAGGAACCAACTAGAGGGCTGGCCATCCTAGACTGGGTGATGTGTAATGAGAAAGGACTAATTAGCAATCTTGTTGTGCGAGGCCCCTTGGGGAAGAGTGACCATAATATGGTCGAATTCTTTAAGATGGAGAGTGACACAGTTAATTCAGAGACTAGGGTCCTGAACTTGGGGAAAGGTAACTTCAATGGTATGAGTCGTGAATTGGCTAGAATAGACTGGCGAATGATACCTAAAGGGTTGACGGTGGATAGGCAATGGCAAACATTTAAAGATCACAAGGATGAACTTCAACAATTGTACATCCCTGTCTGGAGTAAAAATAAAACGGCTCAACCGTGGCTAACAAGGGAAATTAAGCATGGTGTTAAATCCAAGGAAGAGGCATATAAATTGGCCAGAAAAAGCAGCAAACCTGAGGACTGGGAGAAATTTAGAATTCAGCAGAAGAGGACAAAGGGTTTAATTAGGAGGGGGAAAATAGAGCATGAGAGGAAGCTTGCTGGGAACATAAAAACTGACTGCAAAAACTTCTATAGATATGTGAAGAGAAAAAGATTAGTGAAGATAAACATAGGTCCCTTGCAGTCAGAATCAGGTGTATTTATAATTGGGAACAAAGAAATGGCAGACCAATTGAACAAATACTTTAGTTCTGTCTTCACGAAGGAAGCCACAAATAACCATCTGGAATACTAGGGGACCGAGGGTCTAGTGAGAAGAAGGAACTGAAGGAAATCCTTATTCGTCAGGAAATTGTGTTAGAGAAATTGATGGGATTGAAGGTGATAAATCCTCGGGGCCTGATAGTCTGCATCCCAGAGTACTTAAGAAAGTGGCCCTAGAAATAGTAGATGCATTGGTGATCATTTTCCAACTGTCTATCGACTCTGGATCTGTTCCTATGGACTAGAGGGTAGCTAATGTAACATCACTTTTTAAGAAAGGAGGGAGAGAGAAAATGGGTAATTATAGACCGGTTAGCCTGACATCAGTCGTGGGGAAAATGTTGGAATCAATTATTAAGGATGAGATAGCAGTGCATTTAGAAAGCAATGACAGGATTGGTCCATGTCAGCATGGATTTATGAAAGGGAAATCATGCTTGACAAATCTTCTAGAATTTTTTGAGGATGCGACTAATCGAGTGGACAAGAGAGAACCAGTGGATGTGGTGTATTTGGACTTTCAAAGGCTTTTGACAAGGTCCCACACAAGAGATTGGTGTGCAAAATTAAAGCACATGGTATTGGAGGTAATGTATTGACGTGGATAGAGAACTGGTTGGCAGACAGGAAGCAGAGAGTCGGGATAAACTGGTCCTTTTCAGAATGGCAGGCAGTGACTAGTGGAGTGCCGCAGGGCTCAGTGCTGGGACTCCAGATATTTATACATCAATGATTTAGATGAAGGAATTGAGTGTAATATCTCCAAGTTTGCAGATGACACTAAGCTGGGTGGTGGTGTAAGCTGTGAGAAGGATGCTAAGAGGCTGCAGGTTGACTTGGACAGGTTAGGTGAGTGGGCAAATGCATGGCAGATGCAGTATAATGTAGGTAAATGTGAGGTTATGCCCTTTGGTGGCAAAAACATGAATATTATCTGAATGGCGGCAGATTAGGAAAAGGGAAGGTGCAACGAGACCTGGGTGTCATGGTACATCAGTCACTGAAAGTTGGCATACAGCAGGCAGCAAAGAAGGCAAATGGCATGTTGGCCTTCATAGCTAGGAGATTTGAGTATAGAAGCAGGGAGGTCTTACTGCAGTTGTACAGGGCCTTGGTGAGGCCTCACCTGGAATATTGTATTCAGTTTTGGTCTCCTAATCTGAGGAAGGATGTTCTTGCTATTGAGGGAGTGCAGCGAAGGTTCACCAGACTGATTTCTGGGATGGCAGGACTGACATATGAGGAGAGACTGGATCTACTGGGCCTGTATTCACAGTTTAGAAGGATGAGAGAGGATCTCAAAGAAACATATAAAATTCTGACGGGACTGGACAGGTCAGATGCAGGAAGAATGTTTCCGATGTTGGGGAAGTCCCGAACGAGGGGACACAGTCTAAGGATAAGGGGTAAGCCATTTAGGACCGAGCTAAGGAGAAACTTCTTCACTCAGCGAGTTGTTAACCTGTGGAATTCCCTACCGCAGTGAGTTGTTGATGCCAGTTCGTTGGATATATTCAAGAGGGAGTTAGATATGGCCCTTACAGCTAAAGAAATTGAGGGGTTATGGAGAGAAAGCAGGAAAGGAGTACTGAGGTGATGATGAGCCATGTTCTTATTGAATGGTGGTGCAGGCTTGAAGGGCTGAATGGCTTACTCCTGCACCTTGTTTCTATGTTTCTAGGTGGTAGAGGTCACGAATTTGGTGCTGTTGAAGCCTTGGCGAGTTGCTGCAGTGCATGTGGCCATATGAGCCACGAAGAGGTGGTATTTTTGATTTGTGAGCGGATGGTGCAGACAGTGTGAGTTTGGGACTGATTTCAGAGAAGTTCTGTGTTGTGGAGGGAGGGAATGTCTACAAGATGCACTGCAGCAACTCGCCAAAGCTTCTTCAGCAGCACCTCCCAAACCCGTGACCTCTACCGCCTAGAAGGACATGGGCAGCAGGCGCATGGGAACACCACCACCTCCACGTTCCCCTCCCAGTCACACACCGTCCCGACTTGGAAATATATCGGCCGTTCCTTCATCGTCGCTGGGTCACAATCCTGGAACTCCCTCCCTAACAGCACTGTGGGAGCACCTTCACCACACGGACTGCAGCGGTTCAAGAAGGCGGCTCACCACCACCTTCTCCAGGGGCGATTAGGGATGGGCAATAAATGCCGGCCTTGCCAGCGACACCTACATCCCAGGAACGAATGTTTTTTAAATTCAGGATTGCGCGTCAGCTGTGGCTCAGTGGGCAGCAGTCTGGTCTGAGTCAGAAGGTTGTGGATTCGAGTCCCACTCCAGAGACTCGAGCATCATAATCGAAGCTGACACTCTAATGCAGTGCTGAGGGAATCAGAGGTGCCGTCTTTCAGATGAGGCGTTAAACCGAGGTCCTGTCTGACCTGTTGGGTGGACGTTAAAGATCCCATGGCACTATTTGAAGAGCAGGGGAGTTATCCCTGCTGCCCTGGCCAATATTCATCCCTCAACCTACATCTAAAAAAAATAGCTGATCTGCTCATTATCACATTATTGTGGGAGCTTGTTGTGTGCAAACTGGCTGCAGCACTTCCGACATTGCAACAGTGACTACACCGCAAAAGTACTTCACTGGCTGTAAAGTGCCTTGGGACGTCATGGGGTCGTGAAAGGCACTATAGAAATGCAAGTACTTTCTTTAATATGGCCAATAGGACTGGACTTGGGCCTAATGCTGACACTCGTGGAGCATTCATTGTTGGGCTGTAGAATGTGATGCCTGGTGACCAGTGAACGGGCTTGGGTTACAACTTTCAAATGTTCAGCGATTTCCCGTGGCCTCGGTTTGCGTGCGTAGCTCCTGATTCTCCAGTCAAACGTGATATGAACACGTGGACCAGATCGAACATTTCGACTGTTGCTCTTCCCTCTGCACATCCCGCACATCTTTCTTCAGTTAAGATTTATTTCGAGCAAATGTTGAATTCACTGCCCCCCCCCCCCCCCCCCACGACACTTTTAAGTTCTTGTGTTGTGGTTTTGATCTGAGGAGAGCCTCCTCGACGCACCTCTGGAAATCTGCAGGAGGCCAGAGAGGAATGTCCTGTATCTCCGCGGTTGACTGAGCAATCCCTTTGAAAGCTTCAGCAGACAGGGCTGTTCCGGGGTCTGTCGGCAGCATCCCGGGTCTGTGCAGATCCAGAGAGAAACGGGCTGTGACCTCCCTGAACACAGGAAACACGCCCACACCCTCCACTCCACCACCCCTGGGCTGTGCTCTCACATGCATTCCTTGTGGTGAGGGAGAAGCGATTTGTAACGAGTGAGAAGCTAGGAACTGTGCAGGAGCAGAGAGATTTAGAGGCCCATGTATAGAAATCACTTCAAGCTTAATGGACAGCAGTGTTCCCTAAAAGCTGTGTGACCACGCAGCAGTCTGGAGGCCCCGCGCAGCCCTGGTCCGGCTTTTCAAATCGGAGATTTCGCACATGCTCAAAATTTTGAATGAGCTGCGTAGCCCGATAAAGGGAGCTAAAAATAAATTAGGGGAAACATTAATGGACTGATGCAAAAAATAATTTAAAAAAAATAATTTTAAAAGCTAATCAGCCTTCTCCTCAAGGGGGATGGAATACAAAAGGGTGGAAGTTGTGTTAAAAAAGGAGGGAGAGAGAAAACAGGGAATTATCAACCGGTCAGCCTGACCTCAGTAGTGAGTAAAATGATGGAATCAATTATTAAGGATGTCATAGCAGTGCATTTGGAAAATGGTGACATGATAGGTCCAAGTCAGCATGGATTTGTGAAAGGGAAATCATGCTTGACATAGCTTCTGGAATTTTTTGAGGATGTTTCCAGTAAAGTGGACAAGGGAGAACCAGTTGATGTGGTATATTTGGACTTCCAGAAGGCTTTCGACAAGGTCCCACACAAGAGATTAATGTGCAAAGTTAAAGCACATGGGATTGGGGGTAGTGTGCTGACGTGGATTGAGAACTGGTTGTCAGACAGGAAGCAAAGAGTAGGAGTAAATGGGTACTTTTCAGAATGGCAGGCAGTGACTAGTGGGGTACCGCAAGGTTCTGTGCTGGGGCCCCAGCTGTTTACATTGTACATTAATGATTTAGACGAGGGGATTAAATGTAGTATCTCCAAATTTGCGGATGACACTAAGTTGGGTGGCAGTGTGAGCTGCGAGGAGGATGCTATGAGGCTGCAGAGTGACTTGGATAGGTTAGGTGAGTGGGCAAATGCATGGCAGATGAATGATAATGTGGATAAATGTGAGGTTATCCACTTTGGTGGTAAAAACAGAGAGACAGACTATTATCTGAATGGTGACAGATTAGTAAAAGGGGAGGTGCAAAGAGACCTGGGTGTCATGGTACATCAGTCATTGAAGGTTGGCATGCAGGTACAGCAGGCGGTTAAGAAAGCAAATGGCATGTTGGCCTTCATAGCGAGGGGATTTGAGTACAGGGGCAGGGAGGTGTTGCTACAGTTGTACAGGGCCTTGGTGAGGCCACACCTGGAGTATTGTGTACAGTTTTGGTCTCCTAACTTGAGGAAGGACATTCTTGCTATTGAGGGAATGCAGCGAAGATTCACCAGACTGATTCCCGGGATGGTGGGACTGACCTATCAAGAAAGACTGGATCAACTGGGCTTGTATTCACTGGAGTTCAGAATAATGAGAGGTGATCTCATAGAAACGTTTAAAATTCTGATGGGTTTAGACAGGTTAGATGCAGGAAGAATGTTCCCAATGTTGGGGAAGTCCAGAACCAGGGGTCACAGTCTAAGGATAAGGGGTAAGCCATTTAGGACCGAGATGAGGGGAAACTTCTTCACCCAGAGAGTGGTGAACCTGTGGAATTCTCTACCACAGAAAGTAGTTGAGGCCAATTCACTAAATATATTCAAAAGGGAGTTAGATGAAGTCCTTACTACTCGGGGGATCAGGGGGTATGGCGAGAAAGCAGGAATGGGGTACTGAGGTTGCATGTTCAGCCATGAACTCATTGAATGGTGGTGCAGGCTGGAGGGGCTGGATGGCCTACTCCTGCACCTATTTTCTATGTTTCTATGTATACTCTGGTTAGACTGTATCTGGAGTACTGTTCGGGTTACCAACCCGGAGTTTCTTGGAAAGGGCGATTGGTATTCAGAGCGTGGCTATGGGTGACCCGGGATAAACTATCCTTGTGTAAACGGTTCATGCATGCGTGGTACCCTGGCTGTCGTGGCTCGCAGTTGATCCGCGCTGTCAGCTGGTCACTCCGCTACTTAGAACGCACAGCTTCCATACCAGTTGTGGGATAATTGCACCGGGGCCAACGGACATCGCCTGGCACCTGCGTCCTGAGGGAGCAACTCAAAATGTGGGGCGGGAGAGAGAGAGAAACACAAACTGTGGGACGGGAGAGAGAGAGAGAAACACAAACTGTGGGACGGGAGAGAGAGAGAGAAACACAAACTGTGGGACGGGAGAGAGAGAGAGAAACACAAACTGTGGGACGGGAGAGAGAGAGAGAGAGAGAAAAACATACATTGTGGGGCGGGAGAGAGAGAAAAACAAACTGTGGGGCGGGAGAGAGAAACACAACTGTGGGGTGAGAGAGAGAAACATACATTGTGGGGCGGGAGAGAGAAAGAGAAACACACTGTGGGGGCGGGAGAGAGAGAGAGAGAGAGAAACACACTGTGGGGCGGGAGAGAGAAACAAACTGGGGAGGAGAAAGATAGACTTTCAATTCTAAAGCATCTTTCACAACCTAGGAACATTCCAAAGCGCTTGCAGCCAATGAAGTACTTTTTGAAGAGTAGTCACTGTTGTAGGAAACACAGCAGCTAATTTGCACACAGATCTGAAACATCATGTCTTTTCCTCTGACACTGACTCTCCTGTTATCCATTTCAAGTGTTTTCTATTTATTTCAGATTTTCTTAACATTTTTTTTTGATAAACCAGCCAGGTTTTATTGTTCATCTGTCTTCTCCACTTTGGATGATCTTGTCCTTGCCCTTCAGCTGCATTTCAGAAGAAAAAAAAGTGATCTGTAAAGTCACTGCTGGAGTTAGCACATTTTTAAGAATGCACATAGCAGAGTGATAATGATCTGTTATTAATCTGTTTTAGTGATGTTGATTGAGGAGTAAATATTGGCCCCAGGAGAACTCCTGCTCTTCAAATAGGGGCTGTGGAATCTTTTCCATCCACCTGAGAGCAGCTGGGGTCTCAGTTTAACGTCTCATCTGAAAGATGGATGGAGAGACAACACGACAAACTGGGGAGGGAGAGAGAGAGAGAGAGAAACACACTGGAGGAGGGAGAGTTCGTGTCGACCTGTGATGTGCGCTGCTGTATAATGTGTATTACAGGAGTCGGGCAGTTTAGATGAGCTTCAGCGGTGGGGTGTGGGAGTCCGTGAATTGAACTAGGTTTGGTTTTGGTTTTATTTATTACTTTTTATAACTTGCGTATTGTGAAAAGTCATAAAATTGTACACACACTTTAGTTACTTGTATAGATGTTTTGTTGAATACAAGGAGGGATAGAAGTTATGCTGCAGCTATACAAAACCCTGGTTGGACCACACCTGGAGCACTGAGAGCAGTTCTGGGCACCCTAGGAAGGATATACTGGTTTTGGCCATTTACCAGAAGGATACCCGGACTTCAAGGGTTAGGTTACGAGGACAAATTAGGGTTGTATTCCCTAGAATGGTTAAAGGGTGATCTAATTGAAGTTTTCAAGATATTAAAGGGAACAGATCAGGGAGATAGAGAGACACTAGAGATTCTAGTCTAAACATTAGAGCCAGACCTTTCAGGAGTGAGATTAGGAAACATTTCTACACACAAAGGGTGGTAGAAGTTTGGAACTCTCTTCCGCAAACGGCAATTGATGCTGGGTCAATTGTTAATTTTAAATGTGAGATTGATAGCTGTTAATCAAAGGTGTTGAGGGATATGGGCCAAAGGTTAAGTCACAGATCAGCCATGATCTGAGTGAATGGCAGAACAGGCTTGAGGGGCTGAATTGCCTTCTCGTATTCCTGTGAATCAGTGGCAATTACTTGGTGTTTGTCGTTGTGGTTGATACTGTAGAAATATCACAGAAGTAGATTTCATTTAAACATTACTTGTCCTTCAATCTTTCTGTTCTTTAGTGCTTTTTTTGATTTATAAATTACTTATCTCAGAACAAAGTCAAATATTTTATTCGGTGATCCTAAGACATTCTACTAAGATAAATAACAACATTTGCAAACTGTGGGCAAATATCACATGGGCAAATCTTCAGGAATAGGTCAAAGCAAAGGTGTGCAGTCGGCTGCACACCAATCGGGAGCTGCTTCGCACAATGTCATCTTTTGTTGGCACATTCAAAATTCCACGCGAGCGTTTTTTTTAAAAAACAGCGATCCAGCTGCCTGGGACCTCCAGAGCGCCGCATGGCCTCGCAGCATAAAGCCAGCATTGCCCACACAGGCCGCTCACCCGCTGGAAGATACCACAACAAACTTAAAAGGGCCACGCATGTAAAACAAATTGTTGGCAACCCTAAGCACTGCATACAGTTGTGGGCGCTGCACCTTCGGAAGGGTGTATTGGCCTTGGAGGTGCAGCGCAGATTCACCGGCTGGAGCCGGGAGGGTTAAATTATGAGGACAGATTGCAGAGATTCGGTTTGTATTCCCTGGAGTTTGGAAGATGAAGGCTGCACAGTGCCCAGCGCTACGTGACGTGGGCAGATGACGCAGGGGGAGGGTGTTCCCCAATATTTGTTACAATGATTGTGACGCAAGCACGTTGTAACAATCCGCCAGCAGCGTGGGGATCTTCAGCACAGCAGGTATTCATTCAAAGGGGGCTACAGAATAAAGCAATTCAGTAGCACGGGGGGGGGGGGGGAAATGAAGACATTCCCGATGATTTGAGCCAGAGCCCGGGGGAGGGGTTCTGTGAGGCTGCTTTGAGTGAGGAAACAGTTTAAACAAATGCAGATGTAATAATGCCACTGACTGCAGGAACAGATGCTGCATTCGAATCGACGAGCAAGTCCGTCCCTCCCCCCCCCCCCCCCCCCCGCCCAAAAAGAAACATTTTTTAATTCTTCGCTGATATCCTTGCGTGAAACCCCAGTGCCGGGGACGCGAGCACGTCAAGGGAGCGGTGGAGCTCTGGGTTCTCGGAAAGTGGGGTATAAAATGCTATTGTATTCTGGCCCCAACATTGTCCACTTTGTGCAGCTTGCTGTGATGGCGGAGTCGGTGCGGACCTCCAGCCCCGGCACGTTTGCTGGCTCTGCAATGTGACCCGAGACGTGCAGAGGGTAGATTAGAAAGTGCTGTGAGCTGTCGGAGCTGCCTTTCGATGCGGGAGAGCGCTGGGGAATGGCTGCGGAATGAGTTTCAGATCGTATGTCTTTGCTTGGCTCAGACAGCTCCCAGTCAAAATTTAGCCTAAGGCAAACCTCGGTTTAAGGCTCTGTTCCAAAGAGGTGAGTGAGTCCCTTTGGGGATTAAAGGGAGACTGGAGCGGGGAACCTCGGCAAAAAGAGCTGTTACCCTGCCAGATGTAGTTAACGTGAATGGGGATTGTGCGTGGAGTCCTCCTACTGTTCGTTCCTTGTATTTTTGGGTGCAGATGACTTACCCCTTCCCGCATAGTAATAGTCTGAAATCTGGAGGGAAAATTGACTTCTAATAGGGGTGGGGTGCCAAACCCGAAACCATGGCCAGATGCCCTTCGGGTTCTGCTGATGCTGTGAGGACCAATCTGTTAATGGCCAATTTTACCACCGGCTTCAGTCCTCTGCACGAGCTGCCCAATTTCCAAATGTGCCATTATTCCTTAATCCTGTGATCAACAGCGGGCTCAGTGCGGCGGAGTCAAAGGATGGGCCACTGGAGTCGTGTTGTGCAGTGCCCCCGGAGGAGGAGAGGGCCAGTGCCCTGGGGAGGGGAGAATTTTAACCCAGCACGGTGCTGGGTTCTTGCTGTGAGCAGTGCTGAGCAGAGACAGCAAGGGGAGTGCTCTCTGCCACCTTGCTCACCATTGCTGCCAGTCAGGGAGGACCAGTCACACACAGTCTTACAATCTTGTAGCACAGAAGGAGGCTATTCGGCCCATCGTGCCTGTACCAGTTCTTTGCAAGAGCGATCCAATTAGTCCCATTCCGCTGCTCTTTCCCCATGCCCCTGTGAATGTTTCCCTTTCAACTATGTATCTAATTCCCTTTTGAAAGTTACAATTGAATCTGCCTCCACCACCCTTTCAGGCAGTGCATTCCAGATCATCATAACTCACAGAAACAAATGTCTCTTCCTCCTCCCTTCTGGTTCTTTTGCCAATTATTTTAAATATGTGTCCTCTGGTTACACAGTGTACTGTGAGGAGGGGAGGCTGCTTAGCCTTGGATGTGTAGGTCACAGCAACATAGGAGGCCATTCAGCCCATCGAGCCTGTTCCGCCATTCAGTAAGATCATGGCTGATCGGTATCTTAGTTCCGTATCGCTTAATTCCCTCGCCTAACATAAATCTATCCATCTCAGTTTTGACATTTTCAATTGACCCCAGAGTCAATTGCTTTTTTTGGGGGGGAAAAAGAAAGACTTGCATTTCTATAGCGCCTTTCACGACCACTGGATGTCCCAAAGCGCTGTCCAGACAATGACGTACTTTTGAAGTGTAGTCACTGTTGTAAAATGAGAAATGCGGCAGTCAGTTTGCGCACAGCAAGCTCCCACAAATAGCAATGTGATAATGACCAGATAATCTATTTTGGTGATGTTGATTTGAGGAATAAATATTAGCCCCAGGACACTGGGGATAACTCAAAAGCAAAATACTGCGGATGCTGGAATCTGGAATCAAAACAGAAAATGCTGGAAATCTCAGCGGGTCAGGCAGCATCTGTGGAGAGGAAGCAGAGTTAACGTTTCAGGTCGATAAGAATCTGACGAAGGGTCTCTCCTGATCATCTTCGAAATAGTGGCCACGGGATCTTTTATGTCCACCTGAGAGAGCAGACGGGGCCTCGGTTTAACATCTCATCCAAAAGGCGGCACCTCCAACAGTGCAGCGCTCCCTCAACACTGCACTAGAGTGTCAGCCTAGATTTATGTGCTCAAGTCTCTGGAGTGGGACTTGAGCCCACAACTTTCTGACTCGGAGACGAGGGTGCTGCCCACTGAGCCACAGCTGACACTGTACAGAATTCCGGATTTCCACTAACCCTTGTGAGGAATTGCTTCCTGAACAGCCGAGCTTTAATTTGAAGGCTATGCCCCCTTGTTCTGGACTGCAGAGAGAAATAGTTTCTATCTCCCCTATCAAACCATTTAATCATCTTGGGTTAAGGCACAATCCGAGAACGTGTGTCCGCTGTTCCCAGCTCCTGTTGCCCATTCGGGAGTTCAGGCCTGTTGACTACTTTGTGAGCAATATGGAGAGTGCCCTGGTGACTCTGTTGCACTTTGGTAGCACCTCCCAAACCCGCGACCTCTCCCGCCTAAAAGGACAAGGGCAGCAAGCGCATGGGAACACCACCACCTCCACGTTCCCCTCCGAGTCACACACCATCCTGACTTGGAAATATATCGGCCGTTCCTTCATCATCGCTGGGTCAAAATCCTGGAACTCCCTCCTTAACAGCACTGTGGGAGCACCCTTCACCACACGGACTGCAGCGGTTCAAGAAGGCGGCTCACCACCACCTTCTCAAGGGGCAATTAGGGATGGGCAATAAATGCCGGCCTTGCTGGCGACGCCCATGTTCCGGGAAAAAAAACACATTTCCAAACCTGCTAGATCCTGAGCTGACCCCTGGTTAACCGTTGACACTGCAAAAGGCATTGATCCTGAACCTGTCCTGAGACTGTTGTACAACGTTCCCGTTGGGCCATGTCTGGAGGTCCTGTGCAGACTGCTCACCGGCTTGTGCATGGGAGAAACCCCACAAGCGTGGAAATTTGAAAGGACTGAGCTCACAAAACAACATTTTCATCATCATCATAGGCAGTCCCTCGAAATCGAGGAAGACTTGCTTCCACTCAAAGTGAGTTCTTAGGTGACTAAATGGTCCAATACGGGAATTACAGTCTCTGTCACAGGTGGAACAGACAGCGGTTGAAGGAAAGGGTGGGTGGGGAGTCTGGTTTGCTGCACGCTCCTTCCGCTGCCTGCGCCTGTTTTCAGCATGCTCTCGGCGATGAGACTCGAGGTGCTCAGCGCCCTCCCGGATGCACCACCTCCACCTGGGGCGGTCTTCGGCCAGGGACTCCCAAGTGTCAGTAGGGATGTTGCGTTTTATCAAGGAGGCTTTGACGGTGTCCTTGAAACGTTTCCTCTGTCCACCTTGGGCTCGCTTGCCGTGTAGGAGTTCCGAGTAGAGCGCTTATTTTGGGAGTCTTGTCAGGCATGCAAACAATGTGGCCCGCCCAACGGAGCTGGTCGAGTGTGCTCAGTGCTTCGATGCTGGGGATGATCGAGGATGCTAACTTTGGTGCGTCTATCCCCCCAGGGGATTTGCAGGATCTTGCGGAGGCATCGTTGGTATTTTTCCAGCGATTTGAGGTGTCTACTGTATATAGTCCACGTCTAAGCCATACAGGAGGGCCGGGTATCGCTACAGCCCTGTAGACCATGAGCTTGGTGGGGACCATTCGAGGGAACATTGGTGCCGCGGGACTAGGGCTGTATTCCCGGGCTGGACTGCAAGATGCCGTATCAAAGGTCCCCTCGTGCCCTTTTGACTGGGTGTGGGCTGTGCAGAGAGTTGACATGCGTCACTGAATGTGCTATCACCATTCCAGTGGAAGCCTGCTCTGCTCTATCATCAAATCCCGGAACTGTAATTTTATTGCTGCTTCATGGCCCCGCAGAACTAAGCTTGACTTTTGTTAAACACAGTGACGTTATGGTGTAAGTATTTATTGCTATTTGAAGCTGATTTAATGTTCTGAATGGAATCGTTTGTTCAGCGTGCGAGATAAGTCCAGTGACCCTGGGGACGGGTGGTTCTGTACCGAGGCAGATGATCGGTATCTTCACTTCAAACTGTCCTTTCTGTCCAAGCTGGTTCTCCTTTGCTCTGCTGATGGACGAGGTTGTTAAAAATAAAACTGAAACCATTGATTGCTTTTTACAGGCAGAATAATAAACAAGGAGCTTCGGCACTACCTCAGTCTGCAGTTCCAGAAAGGATCGGTTGACCACCAACTCCAGCAGGTGATCCGGGACAATCTCTACCTGAGAACCATCCCGTGTAAGTGCGGCTTGTGATGCAGCAATATGGGGTGGGGTCTGTCCATCACTCGTAGTCCAGTAATATTACAAGGACAAGTCGTCTCTGTGCGTGTGTGCGTGTGTGTGTGCGTGTGTGTGTGTGTGTGTGTGTGTGTGTGTGCGTGCGTGTGTCTGTCTCTCTGTCGGGTAACATCACAAAGATACGGTCAAGTCCACAGTTCAGCGTTCTTTGAAGGTCATTGTTTTTCAAATAAGTAATTGATATTCATGAGTCCAAATCTAGGGGCCATAAATATATAACAGTCACTAATAAATCCAATAAGGAAGTCAGGAGAAACTTCTTTACCCGCAGAGCGGTGAGAATGTGGAACCCTCTATCACAGAGAGGGGTTGAGGCGAATAGCTTAGATGCATTTAAGGGGAAGCTGGATAAACACATGAGGGAGAAAGGGATAGAAGGATATGGTGATGGGGTGAGATGAAGAGGGATGGGAGGGGGCTGGTGTGGATCATAAACCCCGGCACGGAGCGGTGGGCCCAATGGCCTGTTTGTGTGCGGTACATTCTATGTAATGCATGGCTGCAATGGTGTGGTACTGATCCCGAGACTAGGAAGGTTCATAATACAGTCTGTGCTGCATTAACTAATTGCAACTGTGGCACAGGGTTGGTGCCGTGGCACAGCCTTTGACCTTGGTGCCCCGGGTTCAATAGGTGGAGAATTGGTCAGGGTTCTTGATAACTGTCCAGTGAGCCCTGTTGGAGAGTGTGCAGTTGTGAAAGATATTTCAGGATAGAGTAGGATCAATCTCGGCAGTTTCCTTTGGTCAAACAGCCCAATGTCCGTTACCATGCAGGTTCACGCAACAAGAATCGGGCCTTTACTGAGCGGCTTGAGGGCCTGTGTTGCCTGTGAAACCTTCCTGATTGGCAGTTCACACCTTCAGGAATCAAAGAAAAAAGAAAGACTTGCATTTATATAGCGCCTTTCATGACCTCAGGACGTCCTGAAGCACTTTACAGCCAATGAAGTACTTTTGGAGTGTAGTCACTGTTGTAATGTGGGAAACGCAGCAGCCAATGTGCGCACAGCAAGCTCCCACAATCAGCAATGTGATAATGACCAGATCATCTGTTTTAGTGATGTTGATTGAGGGATCAGTATTGGCCCCAGGACACCGGGGAGAACTCCCACCCAAGAGGGAGGATGGAGCCTCAGTTAAACGACTCACCTGAAAGACGGCACCTCCGATAGTGCAGCCCTTCCTCAGTACTGTGCTGGAGTATTAGCCTGGAGTGGAGTTTTAGCTCATAACCTCTGACTCAGAGGTGAGAGTACTATCCACTGAGGTACTTCATTGATCCACTTCCATTTTAAGTGACGTTCTAGTCTCTGCTGTGTTGATTTTCCCTTAGCTGGTCACCCTGAGTCTACGCCTCCTCATCATTGAATCATTTAACTGCTCTGCGAAGAGACCAACTTCAGTTGTTTGAGTAGCAACAAAAGTGTGTCCGATCCCTTCCGTTGCTTGATTAGTTTCTTTGTTTCAGGCACCACAAGGCCACCCCGGGAAGGCGAGGTTCCAGGGGTGGATTATAACTTCATTTCCCTGGAAGAGTTTAAAGCACTAGAGGCGAGTGGAGCCCTTCTGGAGAGCGGAACCTTTGACGGTGAGTTACCAAAACCACCTCGCTTCAGTCACATCTTAATACAGGGCTGCTGTCCCCGGGAAGTGTTTATACAAGTCGCTTCTGGATAAACCGCTGCTCGCACTGATGCACCAACAATGAGGGTCACTTCTGCCCAACTCATCCAAAATCTTTTTGCAATCAAACAATAACTCCATCTCGCCCCATCACCATATCCTTCTATTCCTTTCTCCCTCATGTGTTTATCCAGCTTCCCCTTAAATACATCAATACTGTTCACCTCAACCACTCCCTGTGGTAGCGAGTTCCACTTTCTCACCACTCTCTGGGTAAAGAAGTTCCTCCTGCCTCAGCTCATCCGCTGCTGAAACCCTCATCCCTGCCTTTGTTACCTCTAGACTTGACTATTCCAAAGCACTCCTGGCTGGCCTCCCACATTCTACCCTAGGTAAACTTGAGATCATCCAAAACCCAGCAGCCCATGTCCTAACTCGCACCAAGTCCCGCTCACCCATCACTCCCTGTGCTCGCTGACCTACATTGGCTCCTGGTTAAGCAACGTCTCGATTTCAAAATTCTCATCCTTGTTTACAAATCCCTCCATGGCCCTCACCCCTCCCTATCTCTGTAATCTCCTTCAGCCCCACAATCCCCCCGACATCTCTGCGCTCCTTTAATTCTGCCCTCTTGAACATCCCTGAATATAATCACTCAACCATCGGTGGCCGTGCCTTCTGTTGCCTGGGCCCCAAGCTCTGGAACTCCCTCCCTAAACCTCTCCGCCTCGCTACCTCTATTTCCTCCTTTTAAGACGCTTCTTAAAACCTACTTCTTCGACCAAGCATTTGGTCATCTGCCGTAATTTCTTCTTATGTGGTTTGGTGTCTTATTTTTGTCTTCTAACACTCCTGTGAAGCGCCTTGGGACGTTTTACTACGTTAAAGGCGCTATATAAATACAAGTGGTTGCTGTTTAATTCCCTATTGGATTTATTAGTGACTGACTTTTATATTTATGGCCTCTGGTTTTGGTCTCCCCCACAAGCAGAAACACCATCATCATAGGCAGTCCCTCAGAATTGAGGAAGACTTGCTTCCACTCCTGAAGTGAGTTCTTTGGTGGCTGAACAGTCCAATACGAGAGCCACAGACTCTGTCACAGATCTTCACCGAGGGAAGGGGGGTGTGTGGGACTGATTCACCGCACGTTCCTCCCGTTGCCTGCGCTTGACCTCTTCACGCTCGCGGCGTTGAGATTCGCAGAGTTCAACGCCCTCCCGGATGCACTTTCTCCACCTAGGGCGGTCTTTGGCCAAGGACCCCCAGGTGTCAGTGGTGATGTCGCACTTTATCAGGGAGGCTTTGAGGGTGTCCTCGTAATGTTTCCACTGCCCACCTTTGGCTCATTTGCCATGAAGGAGCTCTGCATAGAGCATTTCCTTAGGGAGTCTCGTGTCTGGCATGCGAACTATGTGGCCTGCCCAGCGAAGCTGATCGAGTGTGGTCAGTGCTTCAATGCTGGTGATGTTGGCCTGGATGAGGACACTGAAGTTGATCAGCCTGTCCTCCCAGGGGATTTGTAGGATCTTGTGGAGACATCGTTGGTGATATATCTCCAGCGACTTGAGGTGTCTTCTGTACATCATCCATGCCTCTGATTCATACAGGAGGGCGGGTATTAATTACTACAGTCCTGTACACCATGAGCTTGATGTTAGATTTGAGGGCCTGGTCTTTGAACACTCTTTTCCTCAGGCGGCCGGAGGCTGCACTGGCGCACTGGAGGCGGTGTTGAATCTCCGCATCAATATCTGCTCTTCTTGATAAGAGGCCCCGGAGGTGTGTTAAATGGTCCACGTTGTCCAGGGCCACGCCGTGGATCTTGATGACTGGGGGACAGTACTGTGCGGCGAGGACAGGCTGGTGGAGGACCTTTGTCTTACGGATGTTAAGCGTAAGGCCCATGCTTTCATGCGCATCGGTGAATGCATCGGCTATATGCTGGAGTTCAGCCTCAGAAACATCTTCTCTATGTATATACATCTTGTACATCTTCCCTGTGTATTCTTGGATCTATTCAGTTTTCTTCTGAAGGTGCTTACCCCAGCCCCTCACTGGGGCAGTTCTGCCGGCCCTGTGTAGCTTCCTTTTCCTTGGGGGCCCATGTGAACCGTGGCAGGAAGTGTTGGCAGGCTCGAGGAACAGCACCTCATCTTTCGATTAGACACTTCACAGCTTTCCTGTCTCAACATTGAGTTCACCAATTTCAGATCATAACCTCTGCCCCCATTTTTTTTGGACGGCAGTTGGTTTGATGATTGATATTCCCATTTACCCCCCCCCCTGCTCTCGACCCATCTTTTGTTTCTTTTCTCGTCTCATTACCATCTCCGTTTGCCTTGCACCATCGTCCCTTTTATCATTTAATCTCTCCTGCCTTCCGCCCTATCACAGAGCTTCCCTTTTGTTCTTTCCTCCCCTCCCCTCCCCCCTGTGCCTCCTCTTGCCTGTTCCATCTCTAACCTTTTCCACTACTGACTAAGGGTCATCGACCTGAAACGTTAAATCTGTTTCTCCTCTCCACAGGTGCTGCCTGACCTGCTGAATATTTTCAGCATCTTCTGTCTTTATTTCAGATTTCCAGCCAGGCAGTATTTTGCTTTTGCATTGAGTGTGGGCGGGCTAGTTGACTGTTTTGGGTGGGGTGGTAAAGGGTTGTCTCCAGCCGAGCCCCCTCCGCTCACCATGCAGGTGCTCCCAGCAGGGTTTGCTGTTGCTGTTGGCGGTGAAAGCCCTGGTTGATTTCACGCTGCTGTAGCCAGAGGCTGAGATCGGATCTGCACAGAAAGCGTATGTGTGAAATGTATAATTGAAAGATTCTCATTTATATATTGAACAACAAATTTAAAGCGGAATGTGAAAAGCGGGATATCATTGTGAAGCTGACCTGCCCTTTGTACCCCCCCCCCCTCCCCCCCCCCCCCACTGCACGGCAGGTAATTTCTACGGAACTCCAAAGCCCCCCGCGGAGCCCGGCCCCTTCCAGCAGGATGTAGTGGATCAGGTCGTTCTAGACGACGGCTCGGATGAGGCGCAGAGGAAACGGGCAACGTCGGTCAGTATGATGCAGCGAGCCGACACCGTGGTCCCCGATGAAGAGGATGATGACGAGAGACCCACAGCCAATGGGACGGGTTACCCAGGTGAGCGAGAGTGGAACTGGGGTCAGGCTGTGACATCACCTGGAGCGTGTGTAGCTTGTCTTGCTCTGCTAGAACGCACTCTGTCTCTGTGTCCCGCGTTCTCCCCTCTCTCCCTCGCCCCCTCTTCTCTCCCTCGCCCCTCTTCTCTCTTTCCCCCCCCCCCCCCACCTTTCCACCACGGCTGAACATAAGAATTGGAAGCAGGATTCGCCCCCTCGAGTCTGCTCCGCCATTCAATAACTCCACTTTCCCGTCCGATCCCCATAATCCCTTGATTCCGCTAAAAATCTAGCGATCTTGGCCTTGAATATACTCAACGACTGAGCATCCACAGCCCTCTGGGTAGAGAATTCCAAAGATTCACAATCCTCTGAGTGAAGAAATTTCTCCTCATCTCAGTCTAAAAGGTCGACCATTTAAAACTGAGATGAGGAGGAATTTCTTCTCAGAAGTTCGTGAATCTTTGGAATTCTCTTCCCCAGAGAGCTGTGAAGGCTGGGTCATTGAATATATTTAAGGTGGAGATAGACAGATTTTTGAACACTAAGGGAATCGAGGGTTATGGGGAGCGGATAGGGAAGTGGAGCCGAGTCCATGATCAGATCAGCCATGATCTTATTAAATGGCGGAGCAGGGGCCAAATGGCCTATTCTTGCTCCTATTTCTTCTGTTCTTAAATGGCCGACCCCTTATCCTGAGACTCTGCCCCCCAGTTCTAGACTCTCCAGCCAGGGGATACACCCAGCATCTACCTTGTCAATCCCTCTCAGAAACTGATATGTTCACTTCTCATCCTAAACTGTGCAGGGCCCAGCCACACTGAGGGGGTCCCAGAGTTCAGGTACTTGGATCCGCTTACCAGGGAGGACCTGGTGGAACCGTTGCCGAGCAACTGGGAGATGGCCTACACTGACAACGGCATGATCTACTTCATTGAGTGAGTATCTATCTGTCGCGGGACGGATCGGGTTGTTTGTGAACCTCAATGGCCGATTGTCTTGTCTTTATAATGTATGTAACGTAGAAACCCATCCCAAAGCATTCAGCAGGAGCGTTAGCAAACAAAATTTGATACTGCCCCATGTGAGATGTTCGGGCAGGTGACTAAAAGCTTGGTCCAGCAGGGAGGTTTTAAGGAGCATCTGAAAGGAGGAAAGAGGAGGAGAGGTTCAGGGATGGAATTCAGAGTGATGTTTATGATAGGCTCTGATAGTCATCGCGAACGCTATTCCATTTCATGGGGTTTTACTTGGATAGTGCTCAACAACAAAAACAAGTCTTTAGAAAGAAAGGAAAGAACTTGCATTTCTACAGTGCTTTTTATAACCTCAGGACGTCCCATAAGAACATAAGAAATAGGAGCAGGAGTTGGCCATTTGTCCCCTTGAGCCTGCTCCGCCATTCAGTAAGATCATGGCTGATCTGATCCTGGCCTCAACTCCACTTCCCTGCCCGCTCCCCATAACCCTTTATTCCCTTATCGTTCAAAAATCTGTCTATCTCCACCTTCAATATATTCAATGACCCAGCCTCCACAGCTCTCTGGGGCAGAGAACTCCACAGATTTACAACCCTCAGAAGAAATTCCTCCCGATTTCTGTTTTAAATGGGCGACTCCTTATTCTGAAACTATGCTCTCTAGTTCTAGATTTATCCACGAGGGGAAATATCCTCTTTGCATCTACCCGTCAAGCCCCCTCAGAATCTTATACGTTTCAATAAAATCACCTCTCATTCTTCTAAACTCCGATGAGTATAGGCCCAACCTTTCTTCATAAAACAATCCCTTCCTCTCGGGAATCAACCTCGTGAACCTTCTCTGAACTTCCTCCAATGCAGGTATATCCTTCCTTAAATAACGAGACCAGAACTGTACTCCAGGTGTGGTCCCAAAGCGCTTATAGCCAATGAATTAACTTTTGAAGTGCAGTTACTGTTGTAATGTAGGAAACGTGGCAGCCAATTTGCACACAGCAAGCTCACTAAGCTCAGCCACGCTCACCTCTAATGCAGCCCAGGAGCAGGGTGAAAACCTGACTTGCTCTTGGCCATCATTGAAAATGTGCCAAGGCACACGATCTTGTCCAAGCTCCAGTGTGGAGGTGTGTTGAGGAGACTTAACCCTCTGTGGAGTCACCAGCCTCTCTATCCTGGAGTCGCCCCAGTCCCCAGTGCTGTATCACCATTATGTACCACAGTAATCTAACCCCCCCCCCCCACCCCCGTTCCTCAAATGTTCCCCTGTCCTGTCTCACCTGTCCCCCTTCCCACCAGTGCTATGTTACCATTGATAAGAATATAACAAATAGGAGTAGGCCAATCGGCCCTCGAGCCTGCTCCGCCATTCAATAAGATCACAGCTGATCTTCTACTTCAATTCCACCATCCTGCCCCATGTCTTGATTCCATTAGTATCCAAAAATCCATCGATCTCAGCCTTGAGCATCCATAGCTCTTTGGGGCAGAGAATTCCAAAGATTCACAACCCTCTGAGTGAAGAAATTTCTCCTGATCTCAGTCTTAAATGGCCGACCCCTTATTCTGAGACTGTGACCCCGTGTTCTAGACTCCCCAGTCAGGGGAAACGTCCTCCCAGCATCTACCCTGCCAAAGTAATCAGGAAGGCGAATGGAATGTTGGCCTTCATTGCGAGAGGGATGGAGTACAAAAGCAGGGAGGTCCTGCTGCAACTGTATAGGGTATTGGTAAGGCCGCACCTGGAGTACTGCGTGCAGTTTTGGTCACCTTACTTAAGGAAGGATATACTGGCTTTGGAGGGGGTACTGAGACGATTCACTAGGCTGATTCCGGAGATGAGGGGGTTACCTTTTGATGATAGATTGAGTAGACTGGGTCTTTACTCGTTGGAGTTCAGAAGGATGAGGGGTGATCTTATAGAAACATTTAAAATCATGAAAGGGATAGACAAGATAGAGGCAGCGAGGTTGTTTCCACTGGTCGGGGAGACTAGAACTAGGGGGCACAGCCTCAAAATACGGGGGAGCCAATTTAAAACCAAGTTGAGAAGGAATTTCTTCTCCCAGAGGGTTGTGAATCTGTGGAATTCTCTGCCCAAGGAAGCAGTTGAGGCTAGCTCATTGAATGTATTCAAGTCACAGATAGATAGATTTTTAACTAATAAGGGAATTAAGGGTTACGGGGAGAGGGCGGGTAAGTGGAGCTGAGTCCACGGCCAGATCAGCCATGATCTTGTTGAATGGCGGAGCAGGCTCGAGGGGCTAGATGGCCTACTCCTGTTCCTAATTCTTATGTTCTTATAAGCCCTGTAAGAATGTTATACGTTTCAGCGAGAGATTGCAGTAATCGTCCTTTCCTTTCGCAGTCACAACACTAAAACTACCACGTGGCTGGACCCTCGTCTTGCTAAGAAATCGAAACCTCCGGAGGAGTGCAGTGAAGGGGGTAAGTAGCAGCTTTCTCTGAGTATTTTCCCCCAGAGATGCTAATGTGTTTTCATTTAGTCGGTGTGCGGTTTGATACGGTTTAACATTCTGATAGACTCTCACACCCTGCACTGTCCTGGGATAAAACACATCTCTGATACCAACGCCCTTTTCAGACCAATTTGAAATGGGTGTAACCTGTTTGTATTTTTGAATGTGCAGGCCATTCTTCTGCGGGAGGGTCCAGTCGGGGTGGGAAGTGGTTGTGCAAATGACAGTCCCTGTTTATATCTTCTATGTTTTGTGTGTAACCTGGTCCAGCTGTGTTGCAGCATGCATTTACAGATGTTTGCTCTGACGCCTCTCCATGTAACAGAAAAAAAACAGAATTCTGTAAATCTGAAATCGAAACTGAGTGTGCTGAATATACACAGCAGGTCAGTCAGCATCTGTAGCGAGAGAAAAGATGGGTTATTGACCTCCGCTGCGTAACCCTTCACCGATGGGGTAATGCACCGATTGTAGACCACACTGTTCAAAGCTCCCCTCACTGATGTCTGGACAATGCCGATCACTGGGTGTGTGGCTCACACAGACAGCTTTGTGGAGAAGTTAGATTTTAAATCATATTCTCTTAATGCTGAAGTTTCCAATGTATTGTGGTCAGGCAGGCCAAGTGAAAGACATCACACGTAGAGGCTCGATCCCAGCAGCTTATTGCTTGCGTCAGCCAGTGCAGGTTATTGCACATAGCTTTGTAAATCTGCTGTCGGCTGGCCCTGTTTCATTATTAATGACCAAATGCAACTCTCATTTATATAGTGCCTTTTAACATCGATAAATGTCCCAGCTGAAGTGGAAAGGAAGGACCTATTTCCCTTAGCAGAGAGGTCAATAAACAAGGGGCACAGATTTAAAGTAATTGGTAGAAGGATTAGAGGGGAGTTGAGAACTTTTTTCACTGAGGGTGGGGGGGTGGGGGTCAGGAACTCACGGCCTGAATAGGTGCTAGAGGCAGAAACTCTCATCGCATTTAAAAAGTACTTGGACGTGCACCTGAAGTGCGGTAAGTGACAGGGCTACGGACCGAGAGCCGGAAGTGGGATTAGGCTGGATAGCTCTTTTGTGGCTGGCACGGACACGATGGGCCAAAATGGCCTCCTTCTGTGCTATAAATTTCTAAGTGGTTCACACAGGTTTATGGAAATAATGGACGCCAAATCAAAAACATAGTTATTGGGGGGGGGAGGGGGAGAGAGAGGGAGAGAGAGGTGGGTGGAGGGAAGATGGTTGGGGGGGGGGGGGCGGGTACAGGCAGGCAATGAGAGGGAGAAAGGAGGTGACCTAAAGCTTGGTCAGAGGAGGGCCTTGAAGGGAGGGGGGTGGCTGAAAGCACGGCCGCTGATGGTGGAGTAAATGGAAGAGGCACAGACAGCTGGAGTCAGGGAGGGAGAGGTGCTGTGGGGTGGGAGCACTGGAGGAGGTTGCATTGATGAAGATATTTAAACACAGGAATGGGGATTTTAAATTTGATTGGCTCGCGGTTCCCCAACCTATGTAGGTCAGTGATGACCGGCATGGATGAGTGTGGCTTGGGGAGGATACTGTTTTCGAGTTTATCTGCAGCTGTCTTGACTGCGAGACCTGCACTCGAGCGAACAAACAGAACCTCTGTTACATGGAGAGTCCGTCATTGGCTGAGGGCATCAGTGGCTGTCATTTGATTGAGGGGTTCTAACGACATCCCAAGCCAGTGGACCAAAGCCTGAGAGGATTTCTGATGTTCTGGGAACGCCAGTCTCGTCTCTTCCCGATTCGATGTCGCTCCAAATAAACTCCACGACTCGGGCCAGAGGTCGTGTCGCGATAACTCCTGTCCGTCTGTGGCAGCCTTGCTGCTGAGCGAGACTGTCGTGTGATTGGCGTCAAGAGACTTGTAGATACGTGAAATGTTTGCACAGCGACATTTCACCGAGGCGATTCAAGTCACGCTCCCCAAGTCACGAGGGTGAAGCTCGGGCAGCTCACCACCTGCGGGTGAACCCCAAGATTACATCACAGCCTGAAGTTGCTCCCTCGTATCTATATTCTTCCTCCTTTTTCCACCAGTTTTCTCTCTTCCTCTCCTGAAGGCGCTGACTCCCTGCCGGGGCACGGTTCCACGGGCACCGGTTGCCCTCCAGTACCTCGCCCAGGTGGCCAGTCTGCATCTGTGGGCCTATACGGTGAGTGTCGGCAGCCTCTTCCACCCTGCAGGCTTCACGGCAGAGTCCGTCCTCCATTTTGGCCTCTTCCCGACGTCCACACAATTGCGCTTGGCTGCACATCGGGAATTTTACCCCTCCCGAGGGTGGGGGGTGCTGCCCTCTGGCAGCGGGAAGCTACCTGGGCACAGACTGGGGAATCGGACCCAGAAATTTAATGGTCTTCATTCACTACCTTACACATCAGCAAGTTCCATATACATCTATAACCAGTACAAAGGCAAAATACTGCAATGCTAGAAATCTGATCGAGAAACAGAAAATGCTGGAAATACTCAGCGGGTCTGGCATCATCTGTGGAGAGAGAAACAGAGTTAATGTTTCAGGTCAATGACCCTTCGTCAGAACTCAGTTCCTGACGAAAGGTCATCGACCTGTAACGTTAACTCTGTTTCTCTCTCTACAGTTGCTGCCAGACCTCAGAATCAGAGAAAATGACGACACAGGAGGAGGCCATTCGGCCCATCGTATCCATGTCAGTCGAAAAAGAGCTACATAATCTAATCCCACCGTCCAGCACTAGGTCTGTAGCCCTTTAGGTTACGGCACTTCAAGTGGACATCCAAGTACTTTTTAAATGTGTTGAGGGTTTCTGCCTCTACCACCCTTTCAGGCAGTGAGTTCCAGACCCCCACCACCCTCTGGGTGAAAAGGTTTTTTCCCTCATCACCCCTTTAATCCTTCTACCACTTAATTTAAAGCTATGCCTCCTGGTTATTGACCCCTCTGCTAGGGGAAATAGGTCCTTCCTATCTACTATACACCTCAATTAAATCTCTCCTCAGCCTCCTATTCCAAGGAAAACAACCCCAGCCTATCCGATCTTTCCTCATTGCTAAAATTTTCCGGTCCTGGCAACTGCATTTAGGGTTAAGGTTAAAATCTCCTCTGTACCCTCTCTAGTGCAATCACATCCTTCTTGTAATGTGGTGACCAGAACTACAGACAGTGCTCAAGCTGTGGCCTAACTAGTGTTTTATACAGTTCTACCATAACCTCCCTGCTCTTGTATTCTGTGCCTCAGTTCCTGTTGTTATGTAGGCAAATACAACAGCCAATTTGTGCACAGCCAGCTCCCACAAACAGCAATGGGATGAATAACCGGATAATCCATTTTTGGTGATGGAGGGATAAATGTTACTCTTGACACTGGGGAAAACCTCTCCCAGTCGGAGCATGGGATCTTTTTATTCACTTTAACAGGCAGATGGGGGTCAACATTTAACATCTCATTCGAAAGACGGCACCTCTGACAATGCAGCACTCCTTCAGTACTGCATTGGGGTTTTGGCCTGGACTTTTTTTGTTCTGGAGCGGAGCTTGAACCCAAGCGAGACCGTGACCACTGAGCCAAGTTGGCACTAGATGCAATATACTTCAATTGGGATTTCAGAATGTTTTGATCCACATAGATTTTTCATTAAACTAAAAGCCACAGGAATCGAGGGGAGAACATAGGACTGATTAAAAAGAATGGGGCGTACCTTTCTGATCGACAGTCGTTGGGTCCTGCAGGGAGTCAGTGATTGGCCCTCCCTTTCTATTCTACGCCTCGTCCTTGAGGATTAACGACCTCTAGCTTGGCAGCCTGGACAATAAGTATTTAAGTGGTGTGGGCTCAAGTTCTGTCTGTCTTATCGGTGCTGGTGGGTTTCCCAATGACCTCACTGTTGGTCAAGGACGTGCTTTCTTTACCAGGATAGAATATTATACCTGCAATGCGCAATGCATTGCCTGTGTAACTTGGTGTCTCTAAGGCCACAAGGCGTAATTGCTCAAGTGCTTTGCTCCAGTCCGTTAGCAGCTGATTGATCTTGGCAGATGCTCAAGTCAATAAGGTTTTTAAAATGTATTCTCTGGTTGTGGGGTGATGCTGGCAAGGCTGCATGTATTGCCCGTCCTGAGGGCATTAACCGTGTGGGATTGGAGTCACGTGTAGGCCAGACTGGTAGGGGGGGGACAGATTCCCTTCCCTGAAGGACATTAGGGAATCATTTGGGGTTTTCCGACAGCTTTCACGGTTATTTTGTCTGGTGCTAGCCCACGATATCCCAGATTTATTGAATCCAGTTTCCCAACTTGGCCACGATTAGATTTGATCTCAACCTCTGGGTTACTAATCCAGAATCAGAACATTGAGATGCTTTGTTTTACATTTTTTAAGTATGACACAGATTTGGAAATATGCTCATGTGACACCTGAAACACAACTGATGTGTGCTTACATTTTTGTAGACATGTTCAAAGCAATCTTTTATTCGCCTGCACTTTCTGCATCAACTTTTCCTAATATAAACTGCTGTGTCCACGCATAATGGCACCTGGCTATGTAAACGTCTTGCACTGCAATTACATCTTCCTGCCAGTTGGAGGTGCTGCAGCACCAACAAATCAGTGTCCGTTATAAATCAGGACATAGAAATTTATAATGGAAATCAAAACATGGGCTGAATGTGTGACTTCAAAATAAACAGGAGTAGACCTTTTGGCCCTTCTCGTCTGCTCCGCCATTCATTAAGACCATGGCTGATCTTCTGCCTGCACCTTTCCGCATTATCCCACCTTCCTGCACTATCCCCATATCCCTTGGTTCCCTTAGAATCTAAAAATATATCATTCTCTGTTTTGGATATACTCAACGGCTGAGCATCCACAGCCCTCTAGGTTAGAGAATTCCAAAGATTTACAGCCCTTTGAGTTGGGGACTGAATACATCTGTGTGCCCTGGTTCAATTATAAGAGTCCTAGGAACTGGAACTGCCCCTCGAGCCTGTTCCACCATTCAGTTAGAATATGGTTGATCTGTATCCTAACTCCATTTTCCTGCATTTGATCCATATCTCTCGAGACCCTTGCCCAACAAAAATCTAGCAATCTTGGTCTTGAATGTTTCTGTTGACTCCCAGCTTCCTACTGCCCTTTGTTTGAAAAAGTGCTTCCTGAACGGCTGGCTCTGATTTTCAGATTCTGCCATCTTGTTCTAGATTCCCCCACCAAAGGGAATAGTTTCTCTCTATCTACCCTATCGAATCCCTTAATCATTTTGGAAACCTTGGATTAGATCACCCCCCCCCCCGACCTTGTAAGCTCGAGGGAATACAAGCCAACTTTATGCAACCTCTCTCCCTAATGTAACGTTCTTAAGCCCCGGTATCATTCTGGTGAATCTGCACCGCACTCCCTCCAAGGCCCATATATCCTTCATGGGGTGCAGGGCCCAGAACTGAATGCACTTATTCCAGTTGGGCAAGGCACTTAAATTCCAAGCCCCCTTGAGAATAAAGGCGGCTGTTCCATTAGTTTTTTTGATTACTGTTTATACCTATGCAATAGTTTTTAGTGACTTGTGTACATGGACACCCAAATTCCTTTGCTCATCCATGACTCCACGTCTCTCACCGTTAAGAAAATATTACGATTTGTATTTCTCTGATCCAAAGTGGATGACTTCACACACTTAACTCCATCTGCCACAGTTTTGTGCACTCACTTAGTCTGTCTATGTCCCTTAGTAACTTCCTCCTCCCAACACACAACATATGGCTCCTCCGAACTTCGTGTCATTTGCAAACTTGGATATACAGCACTATTTCTTCACCCAGGTCATTAATATATCTGGTGAAAAGCTGAGGCCCTAGTATGGATCCCTGGGGAACGTCACTTGTCACATTCAGCCAATCACAGAACAAATGCTTTATCCCCACTCTCTCCAACCAATTCCCGCCTATTTAACAAGGTTACCTCCAACACCATGTGCTCTCATTTTTGCTAATCTCTTGTGTAGAACCTTATCAAGTGTGTTATGGAAGTCCATCTAGTCAACGTCTGTAGACCCAGCCCCCTACCCACCATGCAAGTGACCATCTCACCGCTAGATTCGTTCGAGATGCCCTCTACTCTTCCCACGTCCAAGCCAACTCTTGATCAACTGATGCCTGCACAAGAGACATAGCGTGTTAAACCAGGACTGTAAGAGCAGGGTAAATGAAGCAGCTGATTCCCACTCGTAGCACGAGGCCTGAGCTGCGCTTGCTGTGTGTTGTCGTGTGTTGCTGTTGTCTGTACTTGGTGCGGAGTTGACGAATCAGTTGCCGTATTGATGATACTGTTTTTGATTCTCAAATTTGTAGAGCTTCCGTACGGCTGGGAAAAGATCAGCGATCCTGTCTATGGTTTCTACTACATTGAGTAAGTTGCCCCCCCGAAAAGGTATAACTAGATCTGTTCATTAGCCCCAGCATTTTAGACGCCAAACATTCTACTGAAGGGCCTTTGCACCTCGATTCCTCTGCTATCTCGCCCCGCCCGCCCCCCCTCCTCGCCCCGCCCCCCCCCCCTCCTCGCCCCGCCCGCCCCCCCCCTCCTCGCCCCGCCCGCCCCCCCCTCCTCGCCCCGCCCGCCCCCCCTCCTCGCCCCGCCCGCCCCCCCTCCTCGCCCCGCCCGCCCCCCCTCCTCGCCCCGCCCGCCCCCCCTCCTCGCCCCACCCGCCCCCCCTCCTCCCCCGTCCGCCCCCCCTCCTCGCCCCGTCCTCGCCCCGTTCTCCCCCCCCCCCTCCTCGCCCCGTTCGCCCCTCCCTCCGCGCCCCCCCCCATCCCCTTCGCCCCCTTCCCTATTGCCCCGAGTCAATTTCTGGATACTTACCCAACTGACCAAGTGGCTTCTGTTTCTGCGCGATGTCTAGGAAAAGGTCGAGTAACTCGGACAGCACAATCCAGCATTGATAGCGCCTTGATTGAGTCACTTTATCCCAGTACACAAAATCACTCGGGTAGCCGAAACCCTGCGTGACTCGGGGGAGGTGGTGGGGGATATCTGCTGATGGAGGTGCACCATGTTGCTCATACCAAGTTATCTTTCTCTCTCCTGTTGACCCTCCTCTTTCTCTTCAGCCACATAAACCAGAGGACCCAGTTTGAGAACCCGGTTATTGAAGCAAAGCGGAAAAAGCAGCTGATCCTTCAGCGGGACAGTCAGCGAGGGGTGCACGGGGATCAGCGGCCAGGTACAGGACTTGCATTTCTATAGCGCCTTTCATGATCTTTGGCTGTAAAGCACCTTGGAACAGCTCTGAGCTGCGAATCCCACCACACAGAGAACACGCACCCAATTCAGCTAATCGCTCTCCCACTTCTGTTTTGTTTTCCTCAAAAGTAGCTTTTAGAATGGACTGCTGCCCACTGATTGCAAGGTAATCTTGTGTTTCCTTTTCCCTTCCCTTTTGCTTTCTAAATGCATGCAACCTGGTTAAATCTGCCCACCATGCACACACAGTCCAGGCTTGCCCATCCCCTCATCCCTGCATTATGTGTAACCTTGAACGGCACAGACACAACGGGCTAAATGGCCTCCTTGTGTGCCGTAAATTTCTATGATTCTGTAGACACTTTAAAAAATCCGAATTCATCACAAAGTTCTTGTTCTGTCACAGTGCCCGAGATGCCTTGGAGAAGGTACAGAAAAGATTTCCGAGAATGTTTCCAGGAATGAGGGACTTTTGTTACGTTGATAGACTGGAGAAGCTGGGGTTGTTCTCCTTAAAGCAGAGAAGATTTGATCGAGGTGTTCAAGATCATGAGTGGTCGGGACAGAGTAGGTAGAGAGCAACTGTTCCCATTGGCAGAAAGGTCGAGGACCAGAGGTCACAGGTTTAAGGTGATTGGCAAAAGAACCAAAGGCGACGCAAGAAAAACACTTATTTGTGCACGGAGTGGTTAAGATCTGGAATGCACTGGCTGAAAAGGGGGAGGAGGCAGACTCCATTTAATCTTTCAAAAGGGAGTTAGATAAGTATCTGAGGGGAAGAAAATTGCAGGGCTACGGGGAAAGGGCGGGGGAGAGGGACTAGCTGAAGGGCTGCCTTCATGTGCTGTAACCATTCTATGATTCTCTGATGAGACGGGAGGAGGGCGAGGGGAAATACAGAGTGGGGGGGGTGGAGGGATAGAGAGAAGAAGAGGGGTAAGTGTGAAGGTTGCTGAGGGAGGCAGTCAGTTTCCTAGGTCAGCAGTTTAATGAATAATTTAAAGCAAATATTTGCCAGTGGAAATATTTGTTCCGCCTGGAACATTTGAGATCGCTCGAGCCCTTAATGTTCACAAAACCGCCACCGACCCAAAGCCTCGTACCCACACGCCTCACTCCAGTTTATGTTTGTAGAGCAAGGGCTATTTGGGTTGTTTTAAGGAACATCTTAAAGAAGGCAAGGGAGGTCGAGAGGCGAGGAAAGAATTCCAGAGCTTGGGGCCCAGGCAGCTGAAGGCACGGTCTAGCCGCCACTTTTCCAATTGAATTCTTGTTGCTTCTCTCTCCCCGCCCCAGAGAGGCCGATGTTTACTCGGGACCCCTCCCACCTCCAGGGGATGCTCGTCAGGACCACGCTGCAGAAGAGCACCATGGGGTTTGGCTTCACGATCATTGGAGGGGACAGCCCGGACGAGTTCCTGCAGGTGAAGAATGTGATTCAGGACGGCCCTGCTGCTCACGAGGGCAACATGGTGGCAGGCAAGTGACGTGTTTCCTACTGAACCTTATTGGCCATTTCCAGACTCGACACGGTCAAAGAGCTTCCCCCACAATGGTGTAACCACGTGCAGGGGGGAGGAGTGGGAATAGTAGACCATTGGGGGATTGGGACAACAGTAGGCCATGGGGAGAGTGGGACAACAATAGACCATGGGGAGAGTGGGACAACAGTAGACCATGGGGAGAGTGGGACAACAATAGACCATGGGGAAAGTGGGACAACAGTAGACCATGGGGAGAGTGGGACAACAATAGACCATGGGGAGAGTGGGACAACAATAGACCATGGGGAGAGTGGGACAACAATAGACCATGGGGAGAGTGGGACAACAATAGACCATGGGGAGAGTGGGACAACAATAGACCATGGGGAGAGTGGGACAACAATAGACCATGGGGAGAGTGGGACAACAATAGACCATGGGGAGAGTGGGACAACAGTAGACCATGGGGAGAGTGGGACAACAGTAGACCATGGGGAGAGTGGGACAACAGTAGACCATGGGGAGAGTGGGCCAACAATAGACCATGGGGAGAGTGGGACAACAATAGACCATGGGGAGAGTGGGACTGGGGAACTGTAGACCATGGAGGGATTGGGGAACTGTAGACCGTGGGGGGAGTGGGGAACTGTAGACCATGGAGGGATTGGGGAACTGTAGACCGTGGAGGGAGTGGGGAACTGTAGACCATGGAGGGATTGGGGAACTGTAGACCGTGGGGGGAGTGGGGAACTGTAGACCATGGAGGGAGTGGGGAACTGTAGACCGTGGGGGGAGTGGGGAACTGTAGATCGTGGGGGGAGTGGGGAACTGTAGACCATGGAGGGAGTGGAATTGGGGAACTGTAGACCATGGGGGGAATTGGGGAACTGTAGACCACGGGAGGATTGGGGAACTGTAGACCATGGGGGTGGGGGGGGGAATTGGGACTGGGGACGGTAGAACAGGGGGGGGGGGGTTGGGACTGGGGGACGGTAGACCATAGGGGGAGGGGACGGGGCAGGGAGGGGACGCAGGTTCTGGAGACTGGAGCTTCTTGAGTGAGACCGAGTTGAAGAGGCCTTTGGGTGCATGTGGCGGTGACACTGGGACAAGGGACTGCGTGGAACGGCCCTGGAAACCAATGCCAGTGGAAGGGTAATGGTCTGGGCAGACAGCGTATTTCTTCACGTTTGTTGGTTCTCCACGCAGTTACTAAATCACTTATTTATTTTCGTGCAGATAAAGCTGTGGAGTTGCCTCACTGTGCATACCACTGTCTGGTGTACGTGGATCTGATTGTGCACTCATTTGGCTAATGTGTGTGCTTTGCACTCTTTATCGACAGGTGATGTCATTGTGTACATAAACAGCACTTGCGTCCTGGGGCAGACTCACGCTGATGTTGTGCAGCTTTTCCAGTCCGTCCCCATCAATCAGACGGTGAAGCTGATCCTGTGCCGCGGTTACCCGCTTCCCACCGATGCCCAGGTGCCGACCCTCGACGTGGTGACTGCCACCCCTGTCCTGGAAGGGCTGCCCATGGCGGGGAAGCAGACCGGGGGCGGGGGCGGGGGCCTGAACCTGCAGCCTCTGCCCGGCCCGGCCGATCACAACGACAGCGACGCCGCTGTCGCCGAGCGTTTGAACGGGCCGTACCTGGGCTCGGCCGAGGACCGGTCCTCCGTGACCTCGTCGGGCGGCTCGCAGCCCGAGACGCTGACCATCCCGCTGCTGAAGGGGCCGAAGGGCTTCGGCTTCGCTATCGCGGACAGTCCGGCCGGCCAGAAGGTGAAGATGATCCTGGACAGTCAGTGGTGCCGGGGTCTGCAGAAGGGTGACGTGATCAAGGACATCAACCAGCAGAGCATGCAGCAGCTCAACCACACCCAGGTGGTCAACATCCTCAAGGAGTGGCCTGTGGGCAGCGAAATATCCCTGCTGGTGCAGAGAGGTTAGTCCGCACGCTATTCTCAACTAATTGCTAATCGAAACCTTCCTGTTAAAAAGATTTTACGTGTCCGTTTAGCTCACTCGGTCTCGATGTACAGTTCTGGTCTGCACATAACAAAAAATAGATTTACACAGGTGATAACAAGGGGTCGGCCTGTTTCTGTGCTACACATTTTATGCATTCGTCCTCAGTTCCAATCCCAGCCCGCTGCTTCCCGTCCTTTTTTCCTCTGTCTCACGGCAAATTTAACCTCTTTACATGGCACTTGTGTCCAAACAGGTGAAAGAGCAAAATACTCGGAGCCCAGTGAAATACAGCATTGAGTGAAATAACTGACTGCATGGAGCTCCGAATTAAAATGCAAATAGTGTTCTGGGTTCACTGTGGTCAACCCTTCTCGCCCTGAACTCCTGCACAAACCCCGTTATGTAAATCTCCCACATTCGTGTATTGATGAAGGATGTGCTGCATCAAACCAGATTCGTATAGAGCAAATTGTGGATTCAGCTGAGGTTATCCTAGTAATATCTGTGAGCTCAGACCTGCTGTCAAACCTTACCCCTCTCCTCTCTCCCAACCCCCCACCCCCTCCTCACTCTCTCCCACCCCCCTTCTCTCCCGCGCCCACCCCATCTCTCCCGCCCCCCCCCTCTCTCCCCCCCCACCCCCTCTCTCTCTCCCCCCCCCACCCCCTCTCTCTCTCCCCGCCCCCCCCACCCCTTCTCTCCCGCCCCCCCCCACCCCTTCTCTCCCGCCCCCCCCCACCCCTTCTCTCCCGCCCCCCCACCCCTTCTCTCCCGCCCCCCCCACCCCTTCTCTCCCGCCCCCCCCCCACCCCTTCTCTCCCGCCCCCCCCCCACCCCCTGCTCGCCGCTCTCTTCCCTTTCTCTCTCTCTCCCCCACCCCCCCCCTTCTCTCCCTTGCCATTTCTCTGCCCCTCCCCCTCCCCTTTCTCATTCCTGTTAATGTGTTTTCTGTTCTCTTTACAGGTCCTTCTTCACCTGCTAAAATTATAAAAACCGTAAGTTTCAAAGCTTTTATTTTGCTAACACTAGAGGAAGTGGTATCAGGGGCTCTTTGCATTCATTCAGGTCCCTCCCAGCGGGAGTTAACCCGATAGTGTTTAGGAGCAGGATCCCAGGCTGACTTACCCTCGCCCCCCCAGGCAATGCAGATGTGCTGAAACCAATTGTAACATTCTCATTACCAATCCAACTGGCCTTGGGGCGTTGAACCAGGGGCCTGCTGATCAGTCAGACGCGCTGCTGGTCTGAGCAGAGCTTTTATTCACTGGGCCACTGACGGTGCTTCTGAAAAATTCCTTATCCCACTCTCTGGTTCAAAATCTCACCAATCCCCTCGTTACGGTGCAGTCAATGGAGCGTGGTTTTGTCTTTTTCAATATTTTGCGATAATCGAAGACAGCTGCGTGCCATCCCACAATCGAACCTAAACACGTACAGTGCGGATGCAGAAATGTTGTGTGTACGTGCACACGGGTGTAAAGTAACAGCTGTGACTCTTGCCAGAGACTTGAGCATAAAATCTAGCCTAACACTCCAGTGCCAGTGCTGAGGGAGTGTGCACTGTCTGAGGTACTGTCTTTCGGATGAGACATTAAACCGAGGCCCCGTCTGCCCCCTCAGGTGGATGTAAAAGATCCCACGGCCACTATTGGAAAAAGGGCAGGGGAGTTCCCCCCGGTGTCCCAGGGCCAATATTTATCCCTCAATCAACATCGCTAAAATAGATTATCCGGTCATTATCACATTGCTGTGTGTGGGAGCTTGCTGTGCGCAAATTGGCTGCCGCGTTTCCCACATTGCAACAGTGACTACACTCCAAAAGTACTTCATTGGCTGTAAAGTGCTTTGGGACAACCTGAGGACGTGAAAGATGCTATATAAATGCAAATTCTTTGTTTTGTTCACACCTTTCCTTCGTTCACCTCTTTCTTGTTGACCTCTCTCCCCTTTCTCTCTCTCTCTCTCTCTCTCTTTCTCGCTCTCTCTTCCCCCCCTTGCTCTCTCTTGCCCCCCCCTCGATCTCTCTTGCCCCCCCTCGATCTCTCTTGCCCCCCCTCGCTCTCTCTTCCCCCCCTCGCTCTCTCTTCCCCCCCTCGCTCTCTCTTCCCCCCCTCGCTCTCTCTTCCCCCCCTCGCTCTCTCTTCCCCCCCTCGCTCTCTCTTCCCCCCCTCGCTCTCTCTTCCCCCCCTCGCTCTCTCTTCCCCCCCTCGCTCTCTCTTCCCCCCCTCGCTCTCTCTTCCCCCCCTCGCTCTCTCTTCCCCCCCTCGCTCTCTCTTCCCCCCCTCGCTCTCTCTTCCCCCCCTCGCTCTCTCTTCCCCCCCTCGCTCTCTCTTCCCCCCCTCGCTCTCTCTTCCCCCCCTCGCTCTCTCTTCCCCCCCTCGCTCTCTCTTCCCCCCCTCGCTCTCTCTTCCCCCCCTCGCTCTCTCTTCCCCCCCTCGCTCTCTCTTCCCCCCCTCGCTCTCTCTTCCCCCCCTCGCTCTCTCTTCCCCCCCTCGCTCTCTCTTCCCCCCCTCGCTCTCTCTTCCCCCCCTCGCTCTCTCTTCCCCCCCTCGCTCTCTCTTCCCCCCCTCGCTCTCTCTTCCCCCCCTCGCTCTCTCTTCCCCCCCTCGCTCTCTCTTCCCCCCCTCGCTCTCTCTTCCCCCCCTCGCTCTCTCTTCCCCCCCTCGCTCTCTCTTCCCCCCCTCGCTCTCTCTTCCCCCCCTCGCTCTCTCTTCCCCCCCTCGCTCTCTCTTCCCCCCCTCGCTCTCTCTTCCCCCCCTCGCTCTCTCTTCCCCCCCTCGCTCTCTCTTCTCCCCTCGCTCTCTCTTCCCCCCCCCGATCTCTCTTGCCCCCCCCCCGATCTCTCTTGCCCCCCCCCCCGATCTCTCTTGCCCCCCCCCCGATCTCTCTTGCCCCCCCCCCCGATCTCTCTTGCCCCCCCCCCCGATCTCTCTTGCCCCCCCCCCGATCTCTCTTGCCCCCCCCCCCGATCTCTCTTGCCCCCCCCCTCGATCTCTCTTGCCCCCCCCTCGATCTCTCTTGCCCCCCCCTCGCTCTCTCTTGCCCCCCCCTCGCTCTCTCTTGCCCCCCCCTCGCTCTCTCTTGCCCCCCCCTCGATCTCTCTTGCCCCCCCCTCGATCTCTCTTGCCCCCCCCTCGATCTCTCTTGCCCCCCCCTCGATCTCTCTTGCCCCCCCCCTCGATCTCTCTTGCCCCCCCCCTCGCTCTCTCTTCCCCCCCTCGCTCTCTCTTCCCCCCCCCCTCGATCTCTCTTGCCCCCCCCTCGATCTCTCTTGCCCCCCCCTCGATCTCTCTTGCCCCCCCCTCGATCTCTCTTGCCCCCCCTCGCTCTCTCTTCCCCCCCCTCGATCTCTCTTGCCCCCCCCTCGCTCTCTCTTCCCCCCCCTCGCTCTCTCTTCCCCCCCCTCGCTCTCTCTTCCCCCCCCTCGCTCTCTCTTCCCCCCCCCTCGCTCTCTCTTCCCCCCCCTCGCTCTCTCTTCCCCCCCCTCGCTCTCTCTTCCCCCCCCTCGCTCTCTCTTCCCCCCCCTCGCTCTCTCTTCCCCCCCCTCGCTCTCTCTTCCCCCCCCTCGCTCTCTCTTCCCCCCCCTCGCTCTCTCTTCCCCCCCCTCGCTCTCTCTTCCCCCCCCTCGCTCTCTCTTCCCCCCCCTCGCTCTCTCTTCCCCCCCTCGCCCTCTCTTCCCCCCCTCGCCCTCTCTTCCCCCCCCTCGCTCTCTCTTCCCCCCCCCTCGCTCTCTCTTCCCCCCCCCCTCGCTCTCACTTCCCCCCCCCCCTCGCTCTCACTTCCCCCCCCCCCTCGCTCTCTCTTCCCCCCCCCCCTCGCTCTCTCTTCCCCCCCCCCCCCTCGCTCTCTCTTCCCCCCCCCTCGCTCTCTCTTCCCCCCCCTCGCTCTCTCTTCCCCCCCCTCGCTCTCTCTTCCCCCCCCTCGCTCTCTCTTCCCCCCCCTCGCTCTCTCTTCCCCCCCCTCGCTCTCTCTTCCCCCCCCTCGCTCTCTCTTCCCCCCCCTCGCTCTCTCTTCCCCCCCCTCGCTCTCTCTTCCCCCCCCTCGCTCTCTCTTCCCCCCCCTCGCTCTCTCTTCCCCCCCCTCGCTCTCTCTTCCCCCCCTCGCTCTCTCTTCCCCCCCCTCGCTCTCTCTTCCCCCCCCTCGCTCTCTCTTCCCCCCCCTCGCTCTCTCTTCCCCCCCCTCGCTCTCTCTTCCCCCCCCTCGCTCTCTCTTCCCCCCCCTCGCTCTCTCTTCCCCCCCCTCGCTCTCTCTTTCCCCCCCCTCGCTCTCTCTTCCCCCCCCTCGCTCTCTCTTCCCCCCCCTCGCTCTCTCTTCCCCCCCTCGCTCTCTCTTCCCCCCCCTCGCTCTCTCTTCCCCCCCTCGCTCTCTCTTCCCCCCCCTCGCTCTCTCTTCCCCCCCCTCGCTCTCTCTTCCCCCCCCTCGCTCTCTCTTCCCCCCCCTCGCTCTCTCTTCCCCCCCCTCGCTCTCTCTTCCCCCCCCTCGCTCTCTCTTCCCCCCCCTCGCTCTCTCTTCCCCCCCCTCGCTCTCTCTTCCCCCCCCTCGCTCTCTCTTCCCCCCCCCTCGCTCTCTCTTCCCCCCCCTCGCTCTCTCTTCCCCCCCCTCGCTCTCTCTTCCCCCCCCCTCGCTCTCTCTTCCCCCCCCCTCGCTCTCTCTTCCCCCCCCCTCGCTCTCTCTTCCCCCCCCTCGCTCTCTCTTCCCCCCCCTCGCTCTCTCTTCCCCCCCCTCGCTCTCTCTTCCCCCCCCCCTCGCTCTCTCTTCCCCCCCCCTCGCTCTCTCTTCCCCCCCCCTCGCTCTCTCTTCCCCCCCCTCGCTCTCTCTTCCCCCCCCTCGCTCTCTCTTCCCCCCCTCGCTCTCTCTTCCCCCCCTCGCTCTCTCTTCCCCCCCTCGCTCTCTCTTCCCCCCCCTCGCTCTCTCTTCCCCCCCCTCGCTCTCTCTTCCCCCCCTCGCTCTCTCTTCCCCCCCCTCCTCGCGCTCTCTTCCCCCCCTCCTCGCTCTCTATTCCCTCCCTCCCTCCCTCCCTCCCTCGCTCTCGCTCTCACATTTACCTCCTGTTTCATTCACTCCCTTTCTTTCATTCACCTCTTAAGACAGACCAGGACACTGTACACATGGAGTGGGCTTTGGGTAGCGCAGTGGAGATACACACCATGGACCCATTCAATAAACAGTGGGGCACTGAATGATCTAGCTTCTCTGTATCTCTGGCACATACAGTGGAAGAGATTTAATCCCCTAATACTGGCTGGATTTCAAACTCTGGTCCCTGAGGTGACACTTGGCCGCAACAGTAGAATCAATGCCCTGGGTTGGTACTGAACATAAAACTTACATTGGCTCAAAGAAAACAAATCACTGCAGATTCTGGAAATCTGAAAAACAGAAACAACTGGAAATACTCGGCAGGTCAGAGAGCATCTGGAGAGAAAGACCGAGTTAACGTTTCAGGTCGGTGACCTTTCGTCAGAACTACAAGATGTTCGAGATTTAACTATTCTAGACAAGTACTGGATGGGGGGAGGAGTGTGGTGGGGTCTGTGATAGGCCGGAGAGCAACCTTCCCCCTAAGATGCGCGGGAGCATGGCTGCACATCAGTCCGGAGGTCCTGCGCAGGTTGCTCACAAGCTGGAAGAGCTACTATGCACGCGCGGTCACGCATCAAATTTAAAGGGACTGCGCACGGGGGAAAAAAATGAGAGGGAATATTGGTGGAGGGCAGGAATGACGGAATGGATAATGGTGTAGGATAAAATCGCATGGTAGTGGGTCAAGTAAAGAAACGAGCTACATCCAGAGGATGTGTAAATGGTCACAGTAGAATAGCCGAGAGGGAGGGAAGCCTGGTACAGAGAAGGTTCCCACGGCCTGGGATTGTGACCGAGAAAGGTGGGGAGCCCCACAATTGCTGCAGTGTATTGGTGCTTTCTACCTAACTTCCTTGTATTCTGTAGATTTTTTTTTTAATTTTAAATCTTTTTTTTTTCCTGACTCTCTTTTTCCCCCTCCCCCCGCCTCCTAGACTTTGGAGCAAGAGGACAGTCAAGCGAATTCTCAGAATCTCTCCCCGGGCCTCCCCCTTCCTCAGCCCATGCCCTTCCCTCCCAACGCCATGCGGCCCTCCTCCCCCAAACGTGACCCCACCGAGGTGTACGTACAATCGAAGACAATATTCGACAGCAAACGTAAGTGAAGTTCGAGTTAGCGGTGCGGCGAGGGTTAATATAGGAAGCTGCGAACTCCAGAGACAGTGGTGGCGGGATTGGGAATCCGTTACTCCTCACTAGGACTGTGGGATTCTGGTTGGAAGCTGTGACCCGAGGGGGCAGTGATGGGGACTCGTTCTGCTCACTGCTGTTTCTAAATGATATCTGGCTGGAGGTATGGAAGGTGGGAAGCATCTAAAGACGGGACGTATCGTGTGTCTGTGTGTATTTTTATACATATAAAAATATGCATATGCATATGTATGTGTGTGTATATATATATGTATGTGTGTGTATATACTGTTTCTAACAATGGCACATTAGTTGCCCTGAGATGGTGATGGTCAAGTCGGCTCGAAGGGCCAAATGGCCGACTCCTGCTCCTATTTCTTATGGTGGGCGGTCGTCTTGAGACCATTGTGTTACTGCTAGACACTTTAGAGGGCATTGCGAGTCAGCCATTTAGGGTCAGTCTGGGGTCACTGGGATTGTCATCAGGTTCCCGTCCCCTGAAGGATGTGAGTTGGCATGCAGGTACAGCAGGCGGTGAAGAAGGCAAATGGCATGTTGGCCTTCACAGCAAGAGGATTTGAGCACAGGAGCAGGGAGGTCTTACTGCAGTTGTACAGGACCTTGAATATTGTGTATTGGTCTCCTAATCTGAGGAAGGACATTCTTGCTATTGAGGGAGTGCAGCAAAGGGTTCACCAGACTGATTCCCGGGATGGCAGGACTGTCATATGAAGAAAGACTAAATCGACTAGGCTTATATTCACTGGAATTTAGAAGAATGAGAGGGGATCTCATAGAAACATATAAAATTCTGACGGGATTGGACAGGTTAGTTGCAGGAAGAATGTTCCTGATGTTGGGGAAGTCTAGAACCAGGGGTCACAGTCTAAGGATAAGGGGTAAGCCATTTAGGACCGAGATGAGGAGAAACTTCTTCACTCAGAGAGTTGTGAACTTGTGGAATTCTCTACCGCAGAAAGTTGTTGAGGCCAGTTCGTTAGATATATTCAAAAGGAAGTTAGATGTGGCCCTTACGGCTAAAGGGATCAAGGGGTATGGAGAGAAAGCAGGAATGGGGTACTGAAGTTGCATGATCAGCCTTGATCATATCGAATGGTGGTGCAGGTTTGAAGGGCCGAATGGCCTACTCCTGCACCTATTTTCTATGTTTCTATGAACCAGTTTTTCACGGTTATTTTGCTGGTGCCAACCCACCAGATTAATTCAATGTAATTTTAGGGCAATCCTTGGTGGGATTTTAACTCACGATCTCGCTGTTGCTCGTCCATTGGGCTACTGCACCCAATAACTCAACTTTAATTCACACTGACCCTGAAAATGCTGGGTTGTACTACACCGTTTTGTTCACTGACTGGATGTCCTGACTGGGTTATCTTCCTTCATTTTTGGAGTGGGATGTTTTCCCGTTAACACTGTGATTCTGCTTTGCTTCCCCAGTGCTTTTGAGCGGATCTAGTCCGTGTCTCTGCCACGCAGACCCAAGGAAGCTTCCAGCTTTCACCCCTAGTCTGTGCTGAACTGTCCCATCTGGCAGAGCATCAGGGGTATGCTGCTATTGACCCAATTGCCCCTGGGGATAGTGTAGAGAACAGTGTCGACTGTGGCTCAGTGGGTAGCACTCTCGCCTCTGAATCAGAAGGTTGTGGGTACAAGTTCCACTCCAGAGACTTGAGCACAAAAATCTAGGTTGACACTTCAGTGAGGGAGTGCTGCACTGTTGGAGTGCCGTCTTTCAGATGAGATGTTAAACCAAGGCCCCATCTGCCCTCTCTCTCTCTCTCTCTCTCGTGAACGTAAATTCTTACAGGGCTTGACAGGGTCGATGCAGGGAGGATGTTTCCCCAGGCTTGGGGAGTCTAGAACCAGGGGTCACAGTCTCAGAATAAAGGGTCGGCCATTTAGGACTGAGATGAGGAGAAACTTCTTCACTCAGAGGGTGGTGAATCTTTGGAATTCTCTACCCCAGGTGGCTGTGGAGTCTCAGTCGTTGAGTATATTCCAAACAGAGATTGATAGATTTTGAGATATTAAGGGAATCAAGAGATATGGGGACAGTGCAGGCAAGTGGAATTGAGATGGAAGATCAGCCATGATCTCATTGAATGACGGAGCAGGCTCGAGGGGCCGAATGGCCAACCCCTGGAGCAGAGGAGTTCTACCCGATGTCCTAGACAATATTTATTCCTCAACCAACATCACCAAAACAGATGATCTGGTCTTTAACTCATTGCTGTATGTGGGAGCTTGCTGTGCGCAATTTGGCTGCTGGGTTTCCGACATTAGAACAGTGACTACAGTTCAAAAAAAAAAGTACTTCTTTGACTGTAAGGAGCTTTGGGACATCTGGTGGTCGTGAAAGTCGCAAATACACAGAGTTCCTGCTCTTGATCCCAACCCAGTGACTGAGGGTGTCAAAAAACTTCCTGACACCAGCATCTTTGCTCAATATTTGGACATCTAATGCACAGAGGGAGAGAGGGAGAAAAGGAGGGGGAGGGGAGAGGAGAGAAGAGAGGGAGAGAAAAGAACCCAGCAATTACTTGGAGTTAGTCAGTAAACAGTCCCCCAAACCCAATTCCGTTTAGAACCCCAGGGTACGATCCATCGTGTGCCTGTTCTCTGGGAGTTGACCATGATCAGAGGTCAGACGGAACTCTGCCCTGGGCGCCCTGCGGGTTGAGGACTGAGCCGATTGCCCAGTAGACGGAGCGCAGTCTGACCATTCACTCGGTGGCTGGAATTGCCGGAGCAGACTGCGGTTTCAGACTCCCTCCCAATACAGGCTGCGAGTGTGGGACTCTCCCGCTCCGAACTGCATCCTGGCCAATGGATTCGAGCTTGGAGAGAGGACGTTCTGACTTGCTGGGTCGGCTGTGCTATGTAAATATTCCAGTTGCTTTGATTACATGCCACATGGACTGACTACTGCATCACCTCTTAACCCCCCCCCCCCCCTTCATGTTTCCCCGACTTTAGCCCCGAATACGAAGGATATCGACATCTTTCTGCGTAAGCTGGAGAGTGGATTTGGATTCAGAGTGCTGGGTGGTGATGGGCCGGACACACCAGTAAGTTTCTTTCTCTTTTTCTCTTTCTCTCTCTTTTCCCCCCCCCATATAAGATCCTTGATCTTGGTTCCACACTGCTTTAGGTTTAGACTCTTATTAATGGGGGGGAGCGGGGGGAGGGAGAGTGCAGCGGGGTACCAGGTTGCAGAGATGCTGCATGTAGAGTGTGCACTTCACAGCAGCACATTCCTGTCACCACGTCCCCATCTGTGGAAATAATAAATTGCAGCCATGCTGTTGTGAGCACAGAGCATAAGCAGTTCGAGTGACTGCTAATTGCTGACTGCAGCTCCGAGGTGATTCACTGCAGCAGTAGTGAGTGAGCGCTTCACACAGGGGTGGAAATCGGGACACTCACCCCCAAAAAGCTGTTGCGGCTGGGGGTCAACTGAAAATGTCAAGACTGATATTGCTGGATATTGTTGGGTAAGGGTGTTGAGGGTTACCCAACCACGGCGGGTAAATGGAGTTAAGGTACAGATCAGCCACGATCTAATTGAATGGCGGGAACCAGCTCGAGGGGCTGAATGGCCCCCTGCTCCTCGGAGTTAGTGAATGGAACCGTCAGTCAGTTACTGCCTAAACCTTTCTTCCATATAAACCAGCAGATTGAATCGGTTGGCAGCGATGTTCTCTCTCGGCGTGACTGCGCAGCTCTCTGCTTTTCCAATGTTAAATTTCCCACGTGTGCGAAACTGTGAATGGGCCGAGCAGCCCCTTAAAGAGGCCTCCCACCCAAAAACTAGGGGAAACATTGGTTGGCTGTGAACAATCACAGTGGAGTGAGTGCGTGATATAAGTGAGGTGGTGATGGACAGGAGGGACTCGGGACCTGAAGGCACTGTGTGACCTGATACTGTAGCTTTCTGTGTAGCTGTGGGTCAGAGAGACTTGCTCAGCACCGGCTGCAATCTGCCTGTTGGCTTACTGCCATCAAGATTCGCTTGCTGTGATGTAGAATGCTGCAAGTCTTATAGATTTGGGGTAAAATGACCATTTATTCTTTCACCACCCCCCCCCCCCCCGCCCCAAATCAGGTTTTAATCGGAGCGATAATCCCACTGGGAGCGGCTGAGAGAGATGGGCGGCTCCGTGTGGCTGATGAGCTGCTCTGTGTCGACGGAGTCTCGGTTAAAGGGAGGGCCCATCGCTTCGTGCTGGACTTGATGCAAAACGCCACTCGAAACAGCCAGGTGCTGCTGTCGGTGAGGAGAACCGTCCTTTCTTCTGGTGAGTATGTGCGCAGTGGGCACCCGACCTGGGGGCGGGGTGGTGGGGGGGGGGGAGAGGAGAGAGCGCGCGGAGCACCCGTTCAAACCATTGCCACTCCTGGGAGAGGGGAGTGCTGGCAGTGTCCCCGCATCGATGGTCAGTCTGAGGCTTTCATTTGAAACATATGATTGTGAGGGGGATTGACGGGGTGGATACAGAGGCTGTTGCCCCTGGCTGGACTAGGGGTCACAGTCACAGAATAAGGGGTCGGCCATTTAAGACCGAGATGAGCAGGAATTTCTTCACTCTGAGGGTTGTGATCCTTTGGAATTCTCTGCCCCAGAGGGCTGTGGATGATCAGTTCTTGAGTATATTCAAGACCGAGACTGATAGATTTTTGGACTCGAGGGAAATCTGGAGATCAGGGGGAAAGTGGAGTTGAGATCGAAGATCAGCCATGATCTTATTGAATGGCAGAGCAGGCTTGAGGGGCCAAGTGGTCTACTCCTATTTCTTGCATTCTTCTTCTGCAGAATGAGTGTCTCAAACTAACGTTTAGTTCAGAAGGGAAGAAAATCGTAGGATTATACAGCACAGAAGGCGGCCTGTTGGCCCATTGCGCCTGTGCCAGCTCTCCGAGATATCCACTTAGTCCCACCCCGCTGACCATTCCCCATACCATTCTAAATTAATAGAATCATTACTTCTGAGGGACATCATTGACCAGGAGCACAGTTGGATCAGCGACATAAATGCCGTGGCTATAAGAGCAGGTTCTCGTCGTCTCAAATCCCCACCACCTTCTACAAGGCACAAGTCAGGAGTGTGATGGAACACTCCCCACTTGCCTGGATGAGTGCAGCTCCAACAACACTCGAGAAGCTCGACACCATCCAGGACAAAGCAGCTGCTTGATTGGCTCCCCATCCACCACCTTCAACATTCACTCCCTCCACCACCGGCGCACCCTGGCTGCAGTGTGTACCATCTACAAGATGCACTGCAGCAACTCGCCAAGGCTTCTTCGGCAGCACCTCCCAAACCCGCGACCTCTACCACCTAGAAGGACAAGGGCAGCAGGTGCATGGGAACACCACCACCTCCACGTTCCCCTCCCAGTCACACACCATCCTGACTGGGAAATATATCGGCCGTTCCTTCACCATCGCTGGGTCACAATCCTGGAACTCCCTCCCGAACAGCACTGTGGGAGCACCTTCACCACACGGACTGCAGCGGTTCAAGAAGGCGGCTCACCACCACCTTCTCAAGGGGCAATTGGGGATGGGCAATAAAGGATGTTGGAAGCAGATTCAATAATAACATTCAAAAGGGAATTAGATGAATCACTGAAAAGAAGAAATTTGCAGGGCTATGGGGAAAGCAGGAGAGTGGGACTAATTGGAGACCTCTTTCAAAGAGCCGGCACAGACACAGAATGGCCTCCTGTGCTGTACAGTTCTATGAAATGTCGGCCTTGCTAGTCACGCCCATATCCCGAGAACGAGAAATGGATATAAAATTCTTTATGCCTGCCTGTGAGCTCACTGTTGGTGGATCTCTGGCGTAAGCCATGTTCTATGTACCCAGGGTTCGCACTCTGCTTCCCCTTCGCCCCGTCTCTGTGTGACGGGTCCGTCCTCTGTAACTCTCGCGCTTTTCTCCGATAGAAGACCAGCGTGACGATGGGCGGGAGGAGAGTTCTGAAGCTGCGGAGAACGGCTCTCCCGGGACCAATCACATGGAGCTCGCACACAAACTGCCTCACAGCCACAACCCAGCGGACTCCGCACAGTCGTATGACATCGTCCTGCAGCGCAAGGAGACCGAGGGCTTCGGCTTTGTCATCATCACCTCGAAGAACAGGCCCTCGACTATGGGTGAGTAAATCGTGGGGGCACAGGCTGAGACAGCAGGCGGGCTCTCGCTGGGGTACAGTCCCACACACACTGACTCTCGCTGGGGTACGGTCCCACACACACTGACTCTCACTGGGGTACGGTCCCACACACACTGACTCTCACTGGGGTACGGTCCCACACACACTGACTCTCACTGCGGTACGGGTCTCTCACACACTGACTCTCACTGGGGTACGGGTCCCACACACACTGACTCTCACTGGGGTACGGGTCCCACACACACTGACTCTCACTGGGGTACGGTCCCACACACACTGACTCTCACTGGGGTACGGTCCCACACACACTGACTCTCACTGGGGTACTGTCCCACACACACTGACTCTCGCTGGGGTACAGTGCCACACACACTGACTCTCACTGGGGTACGGGTCCCACACACACTGACTCTCACTGGGGTACGGGTCCCACACACTGACTCTCACTGGGGTACGGTCCCACACACACTGACTCTCGCTGGGGTACAGTGCCACACACACTGACTCTCACTGGGGTACGGGTCCCACACACACTGACTCTCGCTGGGGTACAGTGCCACACACACTGACTCTCGCTGGGGTACGGGTCCCACACACACTGACTGTCACCCTAGTGCCCATTCTTTGTGTTTGAGCCTAGATGGTGAGTGTTGCCAGCTATTTGAGCATGTGGGCATCACAGCAGAGCATATACCTGTAGTATCCAGCATGGTCACTGGGTGGTGATCAGGAGCAGGAACCCAATGAGTCTGAGTGGCTCATTGTCGCACCATGTGATCGAACCATCCACCTGAGGGGTCCATTGCAGGTTAATTAAAAGGGTCTTGGGGTACGCAGCAGTTGTCAGCCAAAACGTGACAAAATAAAGAGCCATACAGTCATTCCCTGCACAAGTATGCTGGGGGAGAGGGGTTACTGAGTGACAGTGAGGGGAAGCTGGATTAACATCAGTAGAGATACAGTCAGTAACACAGGGTGCTGGGGGAGATGGGTTATTTAGGTGCTGTGTGTGAAGCTGATGACAAATGTGTGATGGGCATTCAGTTTGTTGCTAATTCACTTCTGGTCTTTACCCATAGGGAATTACCACTGAGGCCTATTGTGAAACCGAAACTTTTTTTCCCCTCGTGTACAACTTTTTTCAAGTATTTTTCCTTACAAGTTTTCAGTGTAGCCTGCCATCTAATGGCCAGGGTCAGGCACTGCACCTGCTCTGTCCCAATCCCCCCCCGCCCCCCAGGAGTGTTAATAGCTGGGGGGGATGGTGAAATCTGAAAAGTTGAGGGGGGTACACAACTTTAAAAGGGGGGGGTGGGCGTGTGGATCCAACTCTGAGGAATAACTCCCCTTCTGAATGCCCATCAGAGGAGCAGGAGGAGCCCATTCAGCCCCTCAAGCCGGTTCCACCATTCAATGAAATTATGGCTGATTTGTATCTTCACTCCATCTACTTGTCTCGGTTCTGTAACCCCTAATACACACCCAATACAAATCTATCCATCTTGGTTTTGAAAGTTTCAATTGCTGCCCAGCCTAAACGTTTTGGGGGAGAGAGTTCCAAATTCCCTTTGTGCGAAGAAGTGCTTCCTGACATCACCCCTGAAAGGCCTGGCTCTAATTTTAAGGTTCTGCCCCCTTGTTCTGAACTCCCCTCAACAGAGGAAATAGTTTCTCTCTATCTACCCCATCAACTCCTTTAAGCATCTTAAAACACCTCAATTACATCACCCTTTAATCTTCAAAACTTAAAGGAATGCAAGCTCGGTCTGTGTGACCTGTCCTAATTTAACCCTTTTATCCCCCGGGTATCATTGTGATGAATCTGCACGTCTCCCCCTCCTAGGCCAATGTATCCTTCCTGACGGGCGTGGCCTAACTCTGAACACAGATACTCCAGGTGGACCTGGCCAGAGCTTTATACAAACTGTAACATAACTTTACTCCCCTTTGTACTCCCAGCCCCTCGAGATAAAAGCCAACATTCCATTAGCCTGTTTATTAGCCTGCCCGCTAGCTTTAAACGATCAGGACCCCTAAATCTCTCTCTCCTCTCGTTCGCATTAACCCTTTCCTGTTCTCCCGACAGCGGTGCCGCACAAAATTGGTCGCATCATCGAGGGTAGCCCGGCCGATCGGTGCGGGAAGCTGAAGGTGACTGATCGGATCTCGGCAGTCAACGGCCAGTCCATCATCCAGATGCCGCACCATGACATCGTCCAGCTGATCAAGGACGCGGGTCAGACAGTCACTCTCACCGTCACTCCTGAAGAAGGTACACGGTCAAAGGGCGTCTTGCTTTTACAATCTCTCGGGGGGGGTTGGGTTGGGGGGGGCACTATTTCGAAGAAGAGCAGGGGAGTTTTCCCCGGTGTCCTGGGGCCAATATTTATTCCTCAATCAACATCACTAAAACAGATGATCTGGTCATTATCACATTGCTGTTGTGGGAGCTTGCTGTGCGCAAATTTGGCTGCCGTGTTTCCCACATTATAACAGTGACTCCAAAAGTACTTAATTGGCTGTGAAAGACGTTGAGACATCCGTTGGTCGTGAAAGGCGCTATATAAATGCAAATCTTTCTTTCTTGCCAGCCGCTGAGAATTGGGGCAGTTCTATTGTGACAACCTCGCCTCTTGTGCCTGCAGCCTATTCGAGTTCTGGGGGGAGGGGGAAGAATTGCGTTCTCCAAGTGCTCCCACCCCCTCGGCCCGTGTTCACCGGCTGATGTGTGAGACCCCGGTCAGTGCTGCCTGCAATTGTGGCAGGTTCGGTCACCGGTACCCTCCCTGCTGAGCTTCGCGCGCCTTCGACCTGTTTAACGCACGTGTTCGCTCTGTCTTCCTTCCAGATGTGACTGGCCCCCCGTCTGGGGGCAGCTCCGCCCGACAAAGTCCGGCCCTGCAGCACAAACCCATGGGACAGACCCCCGCACTGCATGTGCCGACACTGGACAACAGGTGAGAGCGCGGCGCACTCGCTGGGTGATGGCGAGGGAGCTCGGACAGCTCCACGTTCGAGCAGGAGTTGGGTGAGACTGGACTCTGGTGTCAGTGGATCGGTGCCCTCCTGCGATCGCCCTTTTGATCTCCCGGGCAATGAATTCCTGGTTGCTACTGGGGAGGGAGGGAGGTGGGTGACCGAATGGGCAGAGATTGGGTTTTGGGGGGGGGGGGGGTCGAGGGGTTGGTTTGACCGGATTTGGGGAGGGGGTGGAGGAGGTGGAGACTTTGACTCTGGGAGGAGGAAGGGGTAGAGGAGTGGGGAGGGTAAGGAAGGGGCGGGTGGTTTCGAGGGGAGGGGGTGGAAACTAGAAGGGGGAGAGGAGGCGGAGACGGGAAGGGGTGGGGGGGGGGGGAGGAGGCGGAGACGGGAAGGGGTGGGGGGGGGGGGGGAGGAGGTGGAGATTGGGTGGGGGGGGGGGGGAGCCAGAGACTGGGCGAGGGGGGGGGGGGAGGAGGCGGAGGGGAGGGGAGGGGAGAGGCTGGTCGCTGGGATGGGAGGCAGAGACTGAACTCACGCGCTGCGTTTTGTGTTTAACAGTAAGACGGACGGAGATGAAGGGAGCAGCGGAGAATCTCCAGGCTGTGACTACATGAAACCGCCTTCCTTTGACTACAGGCAGCCCCCCTCTGACCCGTATGTGCAGCCAGCCCCTGACCGAGAGACATGGGCTGCAGGCAGCAGACTCTCCCAGGTACGCCCAGTACTGCCTCTCTGTGATGCAGCTGAACAGGAGCCGGTTTGGGCTCAGTGTTCGCGGCCCCTTGAGTGTGAAGCGCTTTCTCCCAACATCCCATCCACCTAGTGACCTCTTTAAATTAATGCGTTTCCTGCTCTTGATTTGACAGAACACATCCACCTCTGTCACTATCCCTATATTCAAGCCTAAAAATCCTGCATCCTCGGGTGAGTGTGATTCATCGATGAAATGTTCTAGAAGCTACAAAAGCAAGGAAATAAATCTCTGGTTAGGCCCCAGCTGAGGTATTGCGTCTAATTCCAGGCACCACAATTTAGCAAGAATGTCGAAGCCTTAGAGAGGGTGCAGAGAATGATACCAGGGACTTCAGTTATGTAGAGAGACTGGAGAAGCTGGAATTGTTCTCCTTAGAGCAGAGAAGGTGAAGGGGAGATTTGATGGAGGCGTTCAGAATTGAGGGGTATTGATGGAGTACATAAGGAAAGACAGTTTCCAGTGGCAGGACGATTGGTAACCAGAGAACACAGATTTACAGTAATTGGCAAAAAAACACCTTTTTTCACGCAGCGAGTTGTGATCGGGAACGCGCTGCCTGAAAGGGTGATGGGAGCAGATTCAATAGAAACTTTCAAAAGGGAATTCAATACGTTGTTAAGGGAGAATTTTACAGGGCTATGGAGAAAGAGCAGGGGGGGAGCGAGACTAATTGGATCGCTCTGCCAAACAGCCAGCACGGACAAGATGGGCCGAATGGCCTCGCTCTGTGCTGTAAGAATCTGATTGTAACCATGCCACATTCAGAATAACCTAAAATGGATCCGTTAGTGCAGTAAAGTAATCTCTCCTGCACTAATAGTCCAGCGGGTTCAAATCCCACCCCAGCAGGTTGAGAATTTGACTTCAATTTAAAAAATGTTTTTTCTTAAATCTGTGAATAAAAAAACTGGTATGGGTAAAAGTGAGCATGGAGCTGCTGGATTGTTGTAAAACCCATCTGGTTCACTAATGTCCTTTAGGGAAGGAAATCTGCCGCCCTTACTCGGTCTGGCCTATATGTGACTCCAGACCCACAGCAATGTGGCTGACTCTTAACTGCTCCCTGAAATGGCCCAGTGAGGCCCTCACTCACATCGAGCAGGATGATGAGGGATGGGCAATCATTGTCGGCCTCGCCATCGTCAGCCACAACCCCAGAATGAATAAACAGGCCTCAATGTTTAGCCTGCAACTTGTTGTCCAGTGAGGCACTCGTACTGCGGGGTTTCAAGACCTTGCCGTTTGTTTTCCCTCTCCCTCCCTCCCTCTCTTCCCCCGCCCTCCCTCCCTCCCTCCCTCTCTCCCTCTCTCTCAAAACGTTTGTGTGCCTTTCCAAACAGCACCCTGATTGCTTCTCCGTTGACCTGGAGCGAGGTCCCCGAGGGTTTGGCTTCAGCGTCCGCGGTGGCAAGGAGTACAGCATGGGCCTCTTCATCCTCCGCCTGGCAGAAGGGGGTGCAGCATTACTCGACGGCAGAATACAAGTGAGTGTTCCTTGTTACAGCAGAGCCATGCCGGTCACGGAGGGGGGGGCGCGCCTGTGCCCCCCTGCCGAGTTTGATGGCAATGGCACTTTGTGGAGATTCTCGGACCGGGCGGGCATTGAGGTTGTGATCTCAGCGGTGGGACTGGAGAGAGCAGATTCCTGTCCGCTGGAGTCAGGAGGAGAGCAATGCTGTGCCTCCCTCCACCGGAGCAGAGATGGGGGTCCGGAGCGGGAAGGAACTAGGAAGTGGGGAGAAAGAACGTCACAGGTTAAGATTCTGGGTGAGAATTTAAATCCGCTGTGAGGAATAGGACCGTAAGAATTAGGAGCAGGAGCCGGCCATTCGGCCCCTCGAGTCTGTTCCGCCATTCAATGAGATCTTGGCTGATCTTCGACCTCAACTCCACTTTCCCGCCTGATCCCCATATTTCTTGATTGCCTTAATATCCAAAAATCTTGAATATACGCAACAACTGAGCCTTCACAGCCCTCAGGTAGAGAATTCCAAAGATTCACCACCCTCTGAGTGAAGAAAATTTCTCTTCATTTCAGTCCCAAATGGCCGACCCCTTAACCTGAGACCCCTGGTTCTAGACTCCCCAACCCGGGGGAAACTTCCACCCTGCATCTACCCTGTCAAGCCCTGTAAGAATGTTTCAATGAGATCACCTCTTACTCTTCTAAACTCTAGAGAATATCGGCCTAGTCTGCTTAATCTCTCCTCATAGGACAATCCCCCCATCCCAGGAATCAGTCTGGTGAACCTTCGTTGCACTCCCTCTATGGCAAGTATATCCTTCCTTGGGTAAGGAGACCCAAACTGTGCACAATACAGTCCGAGATGTTGTTAATATTTTCTCCCCTACTCTTGCAGGTTGGCGACCAGATTGTTGAGATTAACGGAGAGCCCACTCAAGGCATCACGCATAAACGGGCCATCGAGCTGATTCAGTCCGGAGGCAGGAGAGCGCGACTTGTTCTGAAGCCAGGCATAGGTCAGGTGCCTGACTTTGGTGGGTTTCCCTCCGAGTCTTAATTTTACAGACCGAATTACTGTAACATAATGAATGATGCCGGGGGGGGGGGGGAACGGGGCTTTGATAATCGTGAAGCAGTAATATTACCCCTCCACCTCCCAAACCACCAAGTGATACAGGGCTCAATGCCGCTTCCCACATGTGGCAGTACTTGCTGTAAGATTCTGTTTAAGACCACTCTGAGTCACCCCCTCCCTCCCTCGGTCTGTGTGTGTGTCTGTCTGTCTGTCTGTCTCTTCGACCAGCTCTTGGCCACTGGTTTTTCAGAAATGTAATCCTCTGTGGAACTTTTTTTTTATTCTCATAGTTGCATTTAGTTCCTAGGCTTCTCACTCCTCCCCCTCTCTAGGAATGACACCTTGCAGCCTCTCCACTTGTACGACCCACGAGCAGCGTTGAGGCGCCACATCTCCTCTCATCTCTCCTGGGACCCGGTAAATCTGCACGCTTTGACTTGGTTTTTATTCAATCTTTCAAAACTTTATTTTGGCATATTTTGGTTCAATCGCTCGCTCACTTTCCCTCTGTTTTTCCGTCTTCCTCTCTCTCTCTCTCTTGTCTTTATCACGCGCTTGAACGCCACTTCCCCCACTCTCTCTCTCTGCCTCTCCTCCCTCTCTTTCTCTCTCTCTCTCTGCCCGCCTCCCTCCCTCTCTCTCTCTCTCTCTTTCTCTCCGCCTCCCTCCCTCTCTCTCTCTCTCTTTCTCTCTGCCTCTCCTCCCTCCCTCCCTCTCTCTCTCTTTCTCTCTGCCTCTCCTCCCTCTCTCTCTGTCCGCCTCCCTCCCTCTCTCTCTTTCTCTCTGCCTCTCCTCCCTCTCTTCTCTGCCCCACCTCCCTCCATTACTCTCTCTGCAACTCCCTCCCTCCCTCTTTCTGTCCATGTCCCTCCTCTCTCTCTCTGTCCCTTTCTGTCTCTGTCTCTCTCTCTGTCCCTTTCTCTCTCTCTCTCTCTCTCTCTCTCTCTCTCTCTGTCTCTCTCTCTCTCTCTGTCCCTCTCTCTCTCTCTCTCTCTGTCCCTTTCTCTCTCTCTCTCTCTCTCTCTCTGTCTCTCTCTCTCTCTCTCTCTCTCTCTCTCTCTTTCTCTCCCTCTCTCGGTTAGAGTCCTGCATGTCTGTTTGCAACTCCCCAACAGAGAATTCTGTGTACCCAGAGTGATCTCCCCGAACTGACTGTTAACACTCCAACATTGCTAAAAAGAGCCTCCTGTTTCTATAGCACCTTTCCTGACGTCAGGACGCCTTAGCGCGCTTTACAGCCAATGAAGTACTTTTGGGAGTGTAGTCACTGTTGCAGTGTGGGAAACATGGCAGCCAATTTGCGCACAGCAACGTGATCATGACCAGATCATCTCCTTTTAGTGATGTTGGTTGAGGGATAAATATTGGTCCCAGGACACCGGGGATAACTCCCCTGCTCCCTCTTCAAAATAGTGCCATGGGATCTTTTACATCCACCTGAGAGAGCAGACGGGGCTTCGGGATAACATCTCATCTGATAGATGGCACGTCTGACAGTGCGGCACTCCCTCAACACTGCCCCTCCCAACAGTGCGGCACTCCCTCAACACTGCCCCTCCCAACAGTGCGGCGCTCCCTCAGCACTGCCCCTCCGACAGTGCGGCGCTCCCTCAGCACTGCCCCTCCGACAGTGCGGCGCTCCCTCAGCACTGCCCCTCCGACAGTGCGGCGCTCCCTCAGCACTGCCCCTCCGACAGTGCGGCGCTCCCTCAGCACTGCCCCTCCGACAGTGCGGCGCTCCCTCAACACTGCCCCTCCGACAGTGCGGCGCTCCCTCAGCACTGCCCCTCCGACAGTGCGGCGCTCCCTCAGCACTGCCCCTCCGACAGTGCGGCGCTCCCTCAGTACTGCACTGGGAGTGTTGGCCTGGATTTTTGTGCTCAAGTCTCTGGAGTTGGACTTGAACCCACAACCTTCTGACTCGGAGGCGTGGGTGCTGCCCACTGAGCCGCGGCTGATGCCAGAGAAGCAGTGACTTGTTTGCTGCAGCACTAAAGTAGACGTAGAGAAGATGTTTCCACTTATGACAGAGTCCAAAACTAGGGGCCATCGATATCAGACAGTCACTAATAAACCCAACGGGGAATTCAGGAGGAACCTCTTTTTCGGTGAGAATGTGGAACTCGCTGCCACAGGGAGGGGTTGAGGTGAATAGTATCGATGTATTTAAGGGGAAGCTGGATAAACACACGAGGGAGAAAGGAATAGAAGGAGATGGTGATGGGGTGAGATGGAGAGGGGTGGGAGGGGGCTGGTGTGGAGCATAAACCCCGGCACGGAGCGGTGGGCCCAATGGCCTGTTTCTGTAAACACTTTGTACAAAAACTAAGAGCAGGAGTCGGCCATTCGGCCCCTCGAGCCGCTCCAAAATTCAATACGATCATGGCTGATCTTCGACCTCAACTCCACTTTCCTACGCTATTCCCATATCCCTTGATTTCTTTAATATTCAATAATCTATCCATCTCTGTCTTGAATGTACTCAACAGTATAAAAAACGAAGGCCCTAAGGTCTGGAACTCCCTCCTCCTTTAAAACACTCCTTAAATCCGACCTCTTTGACTAAGCTTTTAGTCACATGCCCTAATATCTCCAAGTGGCTCGGTGTCAAATTTAGTTTTTTAGTTGCTCCTGTGAAGCACCGTGGGCCATTTTTCCTACTATTAAAGGTGCTATATAAATGCAAGTTATTGCGTTAGACCCAACAGATAGTTTGTTTAATTTACTTTGCTCTCTACCAATCCTAAGTTGTCTGGAAATACAGGATTTGAGCTGGTTTGAGATTTTAATTTATATTTTGTTTCTTGACCAGGCTTCATACAAACTACTTGCTGAAGTGTAGTTGCTATTTAGTGATGGATTAACCAAACTGGGGTATATAAGAGCATAACTGGAATTAGGTTCGAGGGGCCGAAAGGCCTGCCCCTGTTTCCCCTTTCAGTAAGATCGTCTACCTCAACTCCACTTTCCCGCCTGATCTCCATATCCCTTCATTCTCCTAGATTCCAAAAACCTATTGCTCTCCATCTTGAATATACTCTACCCCAGAGGGCTGTGGATGCTCAGTTGTTGAGAATTCCAAAGATTCACAACTTGCTGAGTGAAGAAATTCCACCTCATCTTGGGTTGAGAGAAGGTTTAATCCAACGTTTCTAGTGGTGATTCACACAGCACTCCAAATCCGGTTCTCTGAATTGTTGGCGAGGCCAAGTTTTACAACTGCATGGATCGCTGGAGGCCATTATAATTGGCTAACGTGGGGCAGGGACAGCAGGTTTCCTTCCCTGAAGAGCATTCGTCAACCAGTTGGGTTTTTATGACAATCCGGCAGCTTTTTTGTGATGATTGTCCTGATGGATCAGATTAATTTCCGCCACCATGCTGCGGTGAGATTTGAACTCTTGCTCTGCAGGGTCCCAAGGCCCTGGCATAACCATGACACCTTGTACCTGCATCGACTGCAGTCTCTCTCCTCTCCTCTTCTCTCCTTCTCTCACTGCACTTTGCGTGGGATGGGAGGAGTTGGCGGTGCATGCAGTGGTGGGGTGAGGTTTGGGATTGCATGTTGCGGCGGGGGGGAATTTGATGTAGAAGGTTTTTATTCTTAAATGTGTTTTTTTTTTTAATCTCATCTAATCTGGGCTAAATGCTTGGCTTTGTTTCAGACAATCTGGATTCCCAGAACACCCCATATTCCAGCCTGCAGGAACTAGCCACACCTGAAGATCAGCCATCACCATCTGTTTCACACCCTGCTCCCCCCCCCAACCTCACTGATCCTAAAGAGACTTTCGGAAAGGAGACATCATGGAGACAACAAGAATCGCCTGTCAGTGTCCAGCGAGGTCCAGAATCGCCTGTCAGTGTCCAGCGAGGTCCGGAATCGCCCGTCAGTGTCCTGCGAGGTCCAGAATCGCCCGTCAGTGTCCAGCGAGGTCCAGAATCGCCCGTCAGTGTCCAGCGAGGTCCAGAATCGCCCGTCGGTGTCCAGCGAGGTCCAGAATCGCCCGTCTGTGTCCAGCGAGGTCCAGAATCGCCCGTCGGTGTCCAACGCGGTCCGGAAGCCAGAACCGCAAACCTAGTGGGCACTGGGAACGCGGAGGATGAAGGCGAGACCGATGTCACAAAGGACAGGGTGAAGAAAGACAGAAATGGGGAGGGTGCAAGCAGCCCAAGGCGAGAGCGATGGGTGGGGGGTGCCAAGGTGCCAGCCGCCAGCAGGGCACTGAGCCCGCGCAAAGGTGACGGACAGAAAGCTTCCAGGCACCGGGAGCGATCGGCTAGCCCGAGTACGGCCGAGAGGAAGAGGAGAGAGAAAGTGGAAGGATCAGTGAGCCCGGGGAGGAGTGAGTTCAGGAACCACACGGGCAGCTCCCAGGCCCTCGATGCGAAGGGACAGCCAGCCGCAGGAGGCCGAGGGCGATCGCACAGCCCGAGGAAAGCCTGCAGGAAGGAGAGGGAGGGAGGCCGCGAGGAGGTGGGTGGGAGATGGACCGAGAGCAGAGATGATGAGTCGAGCCCGGTTAAAACGGCTCATTCCAAGCGGGTGGGCAGGCAGGCAGCGAGCCCACAACACAGACACAGCAGCAGGGCGAGCGGTCGGTCACCCGGGAGGGCGGCCGGAGACACTGACCCTTCGGCTGCGGCGGGAAAGGCCGGCAACAGGGCCCAGCCAAAGAGACACAGGTCTCACGCCGGGCAGGAGAAAGTCGTCCCTCCCCAAACTGCCCAGCAAGTCCGCACCCGCTCTCCAGCAACCCAGCAGCCCAGCGATCAAGCCAAGAGCCAGGAACAAAGGAAGGTGGATGAGGCAGCCCCGCAGCCCTCCAGCCCAGGGCCCAGAGCTGGGAGGAGGGCACAGATCACGCCGGGGCCCTGGAAGAAACCAGATGCTCAACGACCCGCGTAACAGGAAGCAAACCCCAGTTATATATGTTAAATTATTTTTGTAAACTTTGGTTTCTGTTAAGTGTCTGTTGCATCTTATTTAACGTTCAGTCGAGGTTTTCTGCATAAAAAGTTTGAGTCCAAGTGAAGGATTGCTGCATTACTGAGCTGGTGGACAGACTTGTTTGCTGCACCAAGGACTTCCTGTGGTCTGTGAGGCTCCCCTCCTATTGCTTTGCTAACTGTGTGCGTGATTTACACTTTCAATCGACAGCCGGAATATCAGAACGGCTGACTCCCTGCATGAGAGCTGAAAAGTTTCCCATCTGTCTTTGTGATGTACCCAGGTAGGGTGCTGGCCTGTGGGTGTAACCGTGCTCCAGGCCACTGAGCTCATTTAGTTCATTCAGGCCTGTGCACAAAACTCCTGATATGTTAACCAGGGCGGTTATTCTGTTTAGTTGGGGCTTTTGCTTTAAACCTTGTCTACTCTCCGTCTGGGTTTAACCAACTCCATGTCCCACTGCAGTTCTCTCACACCGTGCACCAAAAATCTCCTGCTGCCGACTGGTGTGGTGTTGTGACTGCAAAAGATTGAAGATTCCTCTCCCCCTCCCCACCCCGAGTTACGTCTTGTCTGTGGGCTCCTCTTACTGGCCTGACTAATCTGTTTCCAGGGCTCTGTGTCTCGCTGCTTGGACTGACCGATCAGTATAGACTATTGATTTGTTTTGTGTGCAGTTTGTAAACCACACCTTCAGTATTTCAGTGACAATTGTTTTTTTTAAAATGTTACCTCCTGTACCAGGTGTGTTGGTGGGGGACCATTTATTTCTGTTGATTCTCCTGATTTCTGCTCTCCACCGTGATCAGTGTTGTGGGGAACACTGTATTTATTTACAATAAGTTAAGCTCTCCGATGAAATGGAGCAGGGTGGATTGTTCATTCCCAAGAAAGGGAAACAAATTATTGACAATGACCTGAGCAGCTGCCTCACTATTACCACCCCTGCTCCCTAAATTATCCAACCTCCAACTTAAATCATGCTGTTGGAACTTTTTATATCTTTACGGCGTCACTTGTACTGACCTCCAGGGAGATGTGTTGCCCAGGTGTGTGTACCCTGTTAACCCCTCCGTAGTACTGTCCACCCTTCCTCCTATGGGCCTGTATTAGATAGAACAGAGACCCTGGACTGTGAGTGTGGTGCAGGCAACAATATCTTGTGACCACTTTACTGCTACAGTGCAATAATCCTGTTGAACAGCGGGGAACCCGTGCTGAAGTGGTTTGAAATTCTTCACGGTTCCAACGCTAGGCAGCCCCAGCTTTAACTCCACACTCCTCGTCTCTGTCTGCTTTTCTTTGTACATTCATTGCTCTACTCCCATCAGTCACAGCATCCCGTAGACTGTACCGTTCTCGCAGTGCGGCCGGCCTTTGCGTGAAGCTGAGCGAGCCCCGAGAGTGTCGGTTGTAAATTTTTATACTGTACAGTCTCTTTATAAATACTGTCATTAGGGAGAGATCTGTCAAACCCTCATATTTTTTTATGTATGACATGAATGATGCAATTCCCCGGTCCTGGTGTTGAGCTGTAAAATAAACCTGAACTTTCAATCGCTACGTCTGTCTCTCGCACTTTGGTTAGGATCGGGATGGTCGCTACTCGAGAGGTGTTGTGGCCCATTAGTGTGATGCTACAGAGAGATAAATGATAGTTATATCAAAAGCAGGTGGCTTATTTATAATGTGGGTAAAAGTGGCACCGATTGAGTGTGTGGCTGCACGTGTACATCACCTAGCACTCCGTCCCTCCCTCCACGTATCCGAGACTGTCCAAGCTCCCCTGCACCCAGCCCGTGGGGAATGATGACAGGGAGCTAAGGTTTGACATCAAGTCCTGCCTGTCTAGTAGAATGGGCTCAGGGGACAGCACTCTCGTCTTGGAGTCAGAACGGTGTGGATTCAAATCCCACTCCAGAGACTTGAGCACAAAAATCTAGGCTGACACTGCAATGTCATGCTGAGGGAGCTGTCTTTAGTGTGAGAGATGTTAAACCGAGGCCCTGTCTGTTCTCTCTGCTCTTGCTCTATTTATTTATCCCTCAACCAATATCTGTTGCTGTTTGTGGGAGCTTGCTGTATGCAAATTGACCAACATTTCCTACAGTACAATTTTTTTTTTTTTTTTTTTTTAGTGCTTTGTCTTTCTTTCCTTTGTCATTTGATTCAAAAGTTTTTATATAAAAACCTCTAATGAAAAACACCACCAGGCTGAGGGAAAGTTTTGCTTTATTTGGGGGGAAAAAAACCCACAGCGGGCATTAATCTGACACTGCTAATTAATGCCCACAGAGTACAAAACAAAAGATTGAGAGAGCACACATGCCGCCCGAGCCCCTCACTGATAAATAACACATGATTGTAGCAACCTCAGTTCTTGGATATAATTATTTACAGTACCAGCCAACTCCCAGGGTTACTTAATCTTCCACAGCTGGGAAAAGATTGAGAGAAAAACAGAATTAATTTGATATCTGGAGTGGGGGGGGGGGGGGCACAGAGAGTTGGGGAGTCAGGACCTGTTGTTACTCACCCGGAGGTTGAAGCCCAGCAGATCGCTGACGACCCCGGACACAGCAGACAGAATGACCACGCGGGTGATGTTGTACAGCAGGGGGTTCATGGTCAGTCCGTACAGCCTGAAAGGAGAGTCCAGCTCCTATAGGACAAAGCACGACCCCTCAGTGAGTGAGAACACTGCTCCCAGTACAGTTACAGACACTCCCTCTGGAGTGGTACATTAAACCCACGACCTCACTCAGAGGCAACACTGAGCCTTGGCTGCTTCCAGTAAGGTCGCTCGGTGACTGTAGCGAGCTACAGCGTGACTGAGTGGAGCAACGCAAATTCCACTCTTGCCCCACACCATGCTTTTGAAATAAAGGGGAGCGGGGGGGGGGGGAGAAAGAGGAGAGCAAGGCAGAGGGGATGAGATGCAGGAGAGAAATGCAGTGAGAGTGAGACACACCTTCAGTAACTTTGTGGCAAGTTTCAACACATTATTGATGATGGTTAGCTGTTCCTTCTTGTTGGGCTTTGTTTCCATCTTAAGGTACAAGTTGATCTGTTGAAGAACAAGAACCGGATTGAGCACACGCAGCAACTACACCCCAAGCAGAGTGCATCTCGTTCTTGGTTCCCAACACTTCTGCCCCAAGCATAAAAACAATTCCTGGACAATAAACCGAGGCAACATCAGCGTCCCATATACATACAGAATTATAGACTTCAGGAGAACACAGACTGGCTGGTGGACTGGGCGGACACATGGCAGATTAAATTTATCACAGAGAAGTGTGAAGTGATACATTTTGGAGGGAAGAATGAGGAGAGGCAAGATAAACTGAAGGGTACAATCCCTAAAGGGGGTGCAGGGACAGAGAGACCTGGGGGGGCGTACGTACACAAATCGTTGAAGGTAGATCGAGAGAACCGGTTCCCATTGGTAGAAGGGTCGAGAAGCAGCGGACACAGATTTAAGATGATTGGCGGAGATCACCTCTTACAGAAGGGTAGGTACTACAGGCGATTTAATGGCCAGACTGATCTCCGGGACTGGTTTCGATCGCCTAGATGGATTGGAGAAGAATTTCCCAGATTTTTTCCCCTCCAAATTAGCCTGGGTTGTTCATCTGTTTTTTTTGCACCATCCAGGAGATCACATTTTTCCAGGTGGGGTGGAGTGTGAGAGTTGTGATACACAGGTTATCACAATTGGGACAGGCTCGAGGGACCAAGTGCCCTTTATCTGTCCGTCATTGTTCATATGTAGAACCCAAAGGCAACATGAGGGAAAACGTTTTTACGCAGCGAGTGGTTAGGATCTGGAATGCGCTGCCTGAGAGGGTGGTGGAGGCAGTCTCAATCGTGGCTTTCAAAAGGGAGTTGGATAAGTACCTGAAGGAAAAAAATGAGCAGGGCTCCGGGGAAAGGGCGGGGGAGTGGGACTTGCAGAGAGCCGGCACGGGCCGAATGGCCTCCTGTGCTGCAACCATTCTAGAGGTATCAGTTATCAAGATCCAGCGGTGCTTCTGTCCCATATACCTATTGGCATCCTAATTAACAGGCCCTGGGAGTATCAGCCCCAAGTCAACAGGCTCAACCAATAGGATAGGTCCGGCACCTACCTGTTCGGTGAGTAAGATGGAGACGTTGTTGTATTTCCTGCTGACCTCTGATCCCAGTGTGACCAACCTCAGGAGGAAAACCGCCAGGGACGCCCCCCAGATCAGCAACTCCCAGTTATACAGGGAATCCAGGAAGCTCATGTGGCCGTGAAGGATCTGGGGGTTGAGAAAACGTGTCGTGCGTTGTGTTAGGGCTGAACTGTAAAGGGAGCCGTGGAAATGGTAATATAAACAGGCAAGCCCTCCCTCACTAGTAATGAGTGGGCCCAGCCCAAACCCCCGGGGTAATCAATATTCTCCCCCCCCAATAAACATAGAACTTGCATTTCTATAGCGCCTTTCACGACCACTGGACTTCCCAAATCACTTTATAGCCAATGTACTTTTGAAGTGCAGTCACTGTTGTAATACAGGAAACGCAGCAGCCAATTTGCACACAGCAATGCGATAATGACGTTGGTTGAGGGATAAATACTGGCCAGGACTGTGGAGAGAACTCCCCTGCTCTTCTTCCAATAGTGGTCGTGGGATCTTTTACGTCCACCCGAGAGAGCAGACAGGGCCTCAGTTTAATATGGCATCTGAAAGACAGCACCTCCGACAGTGCAGCACTCCCTCAGTACTGCCCCTCCGACAGTGCAGCACTCCCTCAGTACTGCACTGGGAGTGTCGGACTGGATTATGGGCTCAAGTTTCTGGAGTGGAATTTGAACCCACGACTTTCCGACGCTCTATAAATGCAAGTTTGTTCTTGCTACAGCTCTAATTATTAAGGAGTTTACACGGTCCTGGTAACTTGTCCTAGAGACTGGCAGGCCGGGGGGATAACGCACGGGGAGTTAGAAGGATGTGACGGAGGGGTTCAAGCAAGATCAGAAATTGTAGAACTGTCACTGACTGTCGAAGACTCGTGCCACCTTTCCCAGAGAGACTGGAGACTAAGGTAGGTCATTCAAGAAACAAACATCCCGTATTGAAACAAGTTCAGAGTCTTACCTGAGCACAGCAGACAAAAGCGATGGACAGAGTGAGTAAGAACGCTGATGAAACAATAACATCAACCGAGCGCTGTGGGCCCCGCCTCTGTGATTGAGAGATAGAATAATAACTTATTTATATAGCACCTTTAACGTAGTAAAATGTCCCAAGGCGCTTCACAACAGTGTTACACAACAAAACACTAATTTGACACCGAGCTACAAAAGAAGAAATTAAGGCAGAAGACCAAAAGCTTGGTCAAAGGTCGGTTTAAGGAGCGTCTTAAAGGAGGAAAGAGAGGTTTAGGGAGAGAGTAAGTAAAGAGAGAAAGAAATGGAGAGGGCAAGATAGAGAGAAAAAGATAGAAAGTGGGAGACTGAAAAAGAGCAATAGCAGAATGCCAGTAGAGAGAGAGAGACAAAAAGAAAGACAGAGTGAGCGAGTGAACAAGACAGACAGTGAATGCGTGGCAGAAAGAGTGAGAGAGAGAAAGCTGTGTCAGACACAAAGACAATGATGCAGGTTAAAGGTTGATGGGATGACCACCCAAGTATCTCTCAGTAAAGGCCAATCTCTGAGGTGTTTGTAAGCTCAAATATTGGGGTCCGATTCAATTGAAGCAATTTAATCTTGTTCTCACTCAGACATTCTGATCTCAGAGTGTCCTAGACCACAGGGCAAGTCTAGGGAAACGAGAGTAAACATAACAATGCCCCACAGGCTCACTGAATCCCGACACTCGTAGTTGGAGGAGGCCTGTTTAAATTATGCTCTGAAGAGATGGCCGTGCCATCCAGGACAAAGCAGCCGCTCGATCGGTGCCCCCGTCCCCCACCTTCAACACTCACTCCCTCCACCACCGGCGCACCGTGGCTGCAGTGTGCACCATCTACAAGATGCACTGCAGCAACTCGCCAAGGCTTCTTCAGCAGCACCTCCCAAACCCGTGACCTCTACCACCTAGAAGGACAAGGGCAGCAGGCGCATGGGAACACCACCACCTCCACGTTCCCCTCCCAGTCACACACCATCCTGACTTGGAAATATATCGGCCGTTCCTCCATCGTCGCTGGGTCACAATCCTGGAACTCCCTCCCTAACAGCACTGTGGGAGCACCTTCACCACACGGACTGCAGCGGTTCAAGAAGGCGGCTCACCACCACCTTCTCAAGGGGTGATTAGGGATGGGCAATAAATGCCGGCCTTGTCAGCGACACCCACATCCCAGGAACAATTTTTTTTTTAAAAACACTCCGCATTTAGGTGCTGACTCCTGTGCTGATACAGACACACACATCACACTGAGAATGACAGAAATAGGTACAGCACAGACATGATGGGCCGAATGGCCTCATCCTAGAATCAGAGAATGATACAGCACAGAGCGAGGCCATTCGGCCCATCGATCCTGTGCTGGCTCTGTGACAGAGCGATTCAATCAGTCCCACTCCCCGCTCTTTCCCCACAGCCCTGTGAATGTTTCCCCTTCAAGTATTTATCCAATTCCCGGTTTGAAAGTTACTATTGAATCTGCTCCCATCGCCCTTTCAGGCAGCGCGTTCCCGATCACAACAACTCGCTGCATAAAGAATTGTTTTCTCATGTCGCCTCTAGTTCTTTTGCCGATCGCCTTAAATCTGTGACCCTTCTCATACTGAAAACAGTTTCTTCTTATTTACTCTGTCGCTGCACAACTCTACGATAACCACACTTACCTTTAGATAGGAGCGAAGCGATAGCCACATCTTAATGTTCTGCACCTTCTTCAGCCTAAAGTGCGGGATCTCCGACTTGCGAGCTTTCCTCGCTGATGTCAGGTGACTGAAGAGCTTGGCAAACAGGAATCGCTGCGTAGAAACCAGCGAACAGAATGAGTTCCGAGCCATCTCCCAAATCGCCTGCCCTCCACATTACCATCACTGAATCGCCCACCTGGGCCTCGGTTTAACGTCTCACCCAAGAGAAGGACGAGTGTTCCAGCCACAGATAGGTGATGCTCCGGAGGTGAAAAAGGCCGAGGAAGTTAACATAGGAATTAGGAGCAGGATTCGGCCATTCGGCCCCTCGAGCCTGCTCCGCCATTCAATGAGATCACGGCTGATCTTCGACCTCAACTCCACTTTCCCACCCGATCCCCATATCCCTCGATTCCCTCAGTATCCAAACATCTATCGATCTCAGCCTTGAATATTCTCAAAGACTGAGCCTCACAGCCCTCTGGGGCAGAGAATTCCAAAGATTCACCACCCTCTGAGTGAAGCAATTTCTCATCTCCGTCCTAAATGGCCGACCCCTTATTCTGAGACTGTGACCCCGAGTTCGAGACTCCCCAGCCCGGGGGAAACATCCTCCCTACATCTACCCTGTCAAGCCCTGTAAGAATTTTATACGTTTTAATAAAACACCTCTCATTCTTCTCAACGCCAGAGGATATAGGCCTAGTCTACTCAATCTCTCCTCCATAGGACTGCCCTCTCATTCTAGAAATCAATCGAGAGAACCTTTGTTGCACTGCCCCACTAATGCCAGTGGATCTTTCCTCGAGTAAGGAGGCCACAACAGTGCACAGAACTCCAGATGTGGTCTCACAAAAACCCTAGGGCTACCTTGCACTCTCACAAGCAGGTTAAGAGCAAACCTTCGAGGTTTAAGTCACCATTAGCTAGACAGCTACCAGAGGCACTTAACTGCTGCCCCGTTCTATGTCAGCAGAGAGAGTTCCACTCAGGAATCTAATTCACAAAAACATGTTAATTGACCACTTCCTGTGAAGCAGCCAGCTGCTTTGTGCCAAGGAAATTACAGCCCTACAGAAGGCACTTGGGAGCAGCGAGTTCTCCCTCCCCCTTCTTACCCATGGATTCAAGAAGGGGAAATCATGTTTAACTAATTTACTGGAATTCTTTGAGGATATAACGAGCATGGTGGATAGAGGTGTACCGATGGATGTGGTGTATTTTGATTTTCAAAAGGCATTCGATAAGGTGCCACACAAAAGGTTACTGCAGAAGAGAAAGGTACGTGGAGTCAGTGGAAATGTATTAGCATGGATAGAGAATTGGCTGGCGAACAGAAAGCAGAGAGTCGGGATAAATGGGTCCTTTTCAGGTTGGAAATCGGTGGTTAGTGGTGTGCCACAGGGATCGGTGCTGGAACCACAACTGTTTACAATATACATAGATAACCTGGAAGAGGGGACAGAGTGTAGTGTAACAAAATTTGCAGATGACACAAAGATTAGTGGGAAAGTGGGTTGTGTAGAGGACACAGAGAGGCTGCAAAGAGATTTAGATAGGTTAAGCGAATGGGCTAAGGTTTGGCAGATGGAATACAATGTCGGAAAGTGTGAGGTCAGCCACCTTGGGGGAAAAAAACAGTAAAAGGGATTATTATTTGAATGGGGAGAAATGACAACATGCTGAGGTGCAGAGGGACCTGGGGGTCCTTGTGCATGAATCCCAAAAAGTTAGTTTGCAGGTGCAGCAGGTAATCAGGAAAGCGAATGGAATGTTGGCCTTCATTGCGAGAGGGATGGAGTACAAAAGCAGGGAGGTCCTGCTGCAACTGTATAGGGTATTGGTGAGGCCGCACCTGGAGTACTGCGTGCAGTTTTGGTCACCTTACTTAAGGAAGGATATACTAGCTTTGGAAGGGGTACAGAGACGATTCACTAGGCTGATTCCGGAGATGAGGGGGTTACCTTATGATGATAGATTGAGTAGACTGGGTCTTTACTTGTTGGAGTTCAGAAGGATGAGGGGTGATCTTATAGAAACATTTAAAATCATGAAAGGGATAGACAAGATAGAGGCAGAGAGGTTGTTTCCACTGGTCGGGGAGACTAGAACTAGGGGGCACAGTCTCAAAATACGGGGGAGCCAATTTAAAACCGAGTTGAGAAGGAATTTCTTCTCCCAGAGGGTTGTGAATCTATGGAATTCTCTGCCCAAGGAAGCAGTTGAGGCTAGCTCATTGAATGTATTCAAATCACAGATAGATAGATTTTTAACCAATAAGGGAATTAAGGGTTACGGGGAGCGGGCGGGTAAGTGGAGCTGAGTCCACGGCCAGATCAGCCATGATCTTGTTGAATGGCGGAGCAGGCTCGAGGGGCTAGATGGCCTACTCCTGTTCCTAATTCTTATGTCTTCATTTGGAAAGTGGCAATTAGTGAAGGTACGATCCCCACAGTTACAGGCCCCAAGCAACGCAGTGAAGTGAATTAACCATTTTATTACTGAGTGATCAGCAGGCCACCCACTGCACGGACCTGAGCATTAATCCCTCAGGAGCTGACACTCTTCTAAACTCTGGAGAATATCGGCCCAGTCTACTCAATCTCTCCTCATAGGACAATCCCCCCATCCCAGGAATCAGTCTGGTGAACATTTGTTGCACTTCCTCAATGGCAAGTATATCCTTCCTTAGGTCAGGAGATCGATACTGTACACAATACTCCAGGTGTGGTCGCACCAGGGCCCGATATAATTGCAGTCAGACATCTTTACTCTTATACTCAAATCCTCTTGTAATAAAGGCCAACATACCATTTGCTTTCCTAATCACTTGCTGTACCTGCATATTAACTTTCAGTGATTGGTGTACAAGGACACCCAGGTCCCTCTGAACACCAACATTTCCCAATCTCTCACCATTTAAAAAATACTTTTTCCTACCAAACTTCACATTTCTCCTCATTATATTCTATTTGCCATGTTCTTGCCCATTCACTTAGCCTGTCTATATCCTACACGGCAACCAGGTGGGCAGAGGAAACGTTACAAGGACACCCTCAAAGCCCCCCTGATAAAGTGTAACATTCCCACCGACACCTGGGAGTCCCAGGCCAAAGACCGCCCTAAGTGGAGGAAGTGCATCCGGGAGGGCGCTGAGCACCTCGAGTCTCGTTGCCGAGAGCATGCAGGAACCAAGCGCAGGCAGCAGAAGGAGCGTGCGGAAACCAGTCCCACCCTCCCCTTCCCTCAACCACTGTCTGTCCCACCTGTGACAGAGACTGTAATTCTCGTATTGGACTGTTCAGTCACCTGAGAACTCAGTTTTAGAGTGGAAGCAAGTCTTCCTCGATTCCGAGGGACTGCCTGTGATAATGACTATATCCTCTTGAAGCCTCTTTGCATCCTCCTCACAACTACATTCTCACCTAGCTTTGTATCATCAGCAAACTTGGATTATACAGGTTGAACCTCCCTTATCCAGAACCACCCCTCGTCCAGAACCACTCCCGGCCACCAGGTGGCGCATGCACAGAACTCCGACATGAACAAATTGAAGTCCTCCCTCGCTGCCGACTCCCGCAATCTCTGACCTGACCCCGTGATCCCCCTCCCCCCACAATCTCTCTGCCGCACTGCCAGCTCCAAGCCCAGCCAGCCCCGATATCCCCTTGCTCAGTACCTGTACCAGCCAATTTAACGTGACCACCCGTCATCCGGAAAAATTCCTTATCCGGAACAGGCCGGGTCCCCAGGGCTCCGGATAGGGAGGTTCAATCTGGATTACATTTGGTCCCCGCACCAAATCATTGCTATAGGTAAGGAGGCCAGAACGGTCCACACCCGGCGCTATACAATTGCAGAGAGTCAGACTGCGCAGTCGCTCACCTGCTTGTACGTTCTCTCCGCCACACACAGAACGAAGAAAAACATCCACATCAGGCAGAAGCGATCCAGCACGTTGATGATGACCAGGGCAATGAGCGGTCCGTCGGGTGTGGCTCCGCATGCCACGGTCAGGATCTCGGTGGCGGAGGACGAGGCCAGAGCCTCCAGGTCCTTGTGCTGGAACAGGCGGAACCCGAAGGGCAGCAGGGTGAGCACCGCAGTGACCAGGTAGCCCAGGATCCGGTAACCATGGTGCTGCTCGAAGGTACTGGCCTGCGGGCAACACACACTGAGTGAGGAGGGTGGTCCGAGAGAGACCGAGACCCTCCGACACAAAACATAGAGGGGAAATCCCATCATCCCCAGGGTCCACCCCTGTAACCTACGCCGTCCCCGATTCTCCCCCTCCCCGAGCCCCTCCCCCTCTCCTGAGCCTTTCCCCCTCCCACCTCCCCATCCAGCCCAAGCCCTTCCACCCCCACTGAGACTCCAGCCCTCCCCCATCCAGCCATTCCCCTCGCTCTCCCCCCCCCTCCCCCCATCGAGTCCTCCCCCTCCCCGAGCAGGAACGAGATTCCGAGCTGCTTTCCAGCTCCCGGCACTGCCCTGCGCCGGCTCCGTGTCGTGTCCGGAAACTCACCCGCTTCATGATCATTCCGCTGATCTCCAGAACTGACATCTCGAACTTTTTACACTCGTTCCCTTCCCAGATGATAGCGCTGACTCTCTCCGGGCTCGGGCTGCTGCTGTACAGCCAGTGCAGGTGGTTCTGAAATGTAATAAAAATAAATAACCAGTTCAAATTACAAAACAATGATCATCCTTTAAAGGAGGAAACGCAGAGATCACGGGGGGCTGGAGGGGGTTGCAGAGATAGGGAGGGGTGTAGGGGCTGGAGGGGGTTACAGAGATAGGGAGGGGTGTAGGGGGCTGGAGGGGGTTACAGAGATAGGGAGGGGTGTAGGGGCTGGACGGGGTTACAGAGATAGGGAGGGATGTAGGGGCTGGAGGAGGTTACAGAGATAGGGAGGGGTGTAGGGGCTGGACGGGGTTACAGAGATAGGGAGGGATGTAGGGGCTGGAGGAGGTTACAGAGATAGGGAGGGGTGTAGGGGCAGGAGGGGGTTACAGAGATAGGGAGGGATGTAGGGGCTGGAGGTGGTTACGGAGATAGGAAGGGGTGTAGGGGGCTGGAGGAGGTTACAGAGATAGGGAGGGGTGTAGGGGCTGGAAGGGGTTACAGAGATAGGGAGAGGTGTAGGGGCTGGAGGAGGTTACAGAGATAGGGAGGGGTGTAGGGGCTGGAAGGGGTTACAGAGATAGGGAGGGGTGTAGGGGCTGGAAGGGGTTACAGAGATAGGAAGGGGTGTAGGGGCTGGACGGGGTTACAGAGATAGGAAGGGGTGTAGGGGGCTGGAGGTGGTTACAGAGATAGGGAGGGGTGTAGGGGCTGGAGGTGGTTACAGAGATAGGGAGGGGTGTAGGGGCTGGAAGGGGTTACAGAGATAGGGAGGGGTGTAGGGGCTGGAGGAGGTTACAGAGATAGGGAGGGGTGTAGGGGCTGGAAGGGGTTACAGAGATAGGGAGGGGTGTAGGGGCTGGAAGGGGTTACAGAGATAGGGAGGGGTGTAGGGGCTGGAGGAGGTTACAGAGATAGGGAGGGGTGTAGGGGCTGGAAGGGGTTACAGAGATAGGGAGGGGTGTAGGGGCTGGAGGAGGTTACAGAGATAGGGAGGGGTGTAGGGGCTGGAAGGGGTTACAGAGATAGGGAGGGGTGTAGGGGCTGGAAGGGGTTACAGAGATAGGGAGGGGTGTAGGGGCTGGAAGGGGTTACAGAGATAGGGAGGGGTGTAGGGGCTGGAGGTGGTTACGGAGATAGGGAGGGGTGTAGGAGGCTGGAGGGGTTTACAGAGATAGGGAGGAAGGAGTGAGGCCACGGAGGGATATTGAAAGTCGAGGCACTGTCGGACCGGGAGCCGATGCAGCAACAGATGTTAAAAGCAGAAACCGGTTTGAGAACAAAAACCACAAAAGAGTGGAGATAGCACGACCCATGTCGATGAGAGAGCGAAAATGTTCATTTTACTGAGGGGGTCACTCAGGCCCTTACCTGCGAGTGAGCAGCAATTGGGGCGGGCACGGAGGGGAACTCCCTCTGTACAAACACCACTCAAACTGCCTCTCACTTTAGACAGTGTGCACACGGGCGTCCAATACTGAGACATGCAGCAGTCACTGTGTGTTCCAACGTCAGGACCCTCCCCCCATCCCAAGCCTCCCTCCACTCCTCCATCCGTCCCCACCATCTCCCCCCTGCCACTGGGTGTCAGTGAGGCTTTCTCGAGAGTGTTTAGAGGGCCTGGTATCCATCGGCCATAAACCTGCCCGGTGCAGAGATCGTAGAATCAGGCACTGGAGAGGGTACAGAGGAGATTTACGAGGATGTTGCCGGGACTGGAGAATTTTAGAGATGAGGAAAGATTGGATAGGCTGGGCTTGTTTTCATTGGAACAGAGGAGGCTGAGGAGAGATTTTATTGAGATGTATAAAATTATGAGGGGCCTGGATAGATGGGTAGGAAGGACCTGTTTCCCTTAGCAGAGGGGTCAACAACTAGGGGCCATAGATTTAAAGTAACTCGGGGGGGAAGTTTAGAGGGGATTTGAGGGGAAATGTCTTCACCCAGAGGGTGGTGGGGGTCTGGAACTCACGGCCTGAAAGGGTGGTAGAGGCAGAAACCCTCACCACATTTAAAAAGTACCTGGATGTGCACTTGAAGTGCCGTAACCTACAGGGCTACGGACCGAGAGCTGGAAAGTGGGATTAGGCTGGGTAGCTCTTGGTCGGCCGGTGTGGACACGATGGGCCGAATGGCCTCCTTCTGTGCTGTAAATTTCTATGATGAACACAGGGGCCCATTCAGCCCGCGCCAGCTCCGTGATTGATCATCACCCCCCGTGAAGCGGCTGGGAACCTTTTTAAGCTACGTTAAAGGCGCTAGATAAATGCAAGTGGTTGTTGCTGGACGAGCCAATGGGACGCTGGCCAATCAGCAAAGCCCACCTGCTGGTGCGGCTCCTCCTGGGACTCGCTCTTATGCAGCGCCACCCTGTGGATGCTCTCGCACTCGCACTCGCTCTCGCTGGTGTAGGATGAGTGGCAGCGCGGACTGTTGAGCAGGTCTTCCCACAGCATGTCCTCGGTCTCCGAGCCCTGCCGGCTACTCTCCGTGTCCTGGCGGGAGGCTCTGCCGCTCAGTGAGCCGAGGTTCACGTAGGATTTGGGGCCGTCCTGCAAGAGATGGAAGAAACAGAAATGTGTAAGATTTAGCGTACTGTCTGCGCTGCTCACGGTACACTGGGGAGACCAAGCGGAGATTGGGTGACTGCTTTGCGGAGCACCTCTGATCAGCCATGATCATACTGAATGGCTCGAAGGGCCGAATGGCCTACTGCTGCACCTATTTTCAATGTTTCTATGTAAGTGTGACCCCGAGCTTCCGGTCGCCTGTCACTTTAATTCCCCGCTGCACTCCCACTCTGACCTCTCCGACCTCGGCCTCCTACACTGTTCCAAGGAAGCCCAACGCAAGCTCGAGGAACAGCACCTCATCTTTCGTTTAGGCACCTTACAGCCTTCCGGACTCAACATCGAGTTCAACAATTTCAGACCATAAGCTCTGCCCCCGTTTTTTCCGGACAGCAGTTGTTGATCATTCTGCCATTCCCATTTACACCTCCTCCAGACTGTTTACTTGCCCCATTACCATCTCCTTTCATCTCGCACCATCACCCCTTTTGTCTCTCTAATCTCTCCTGCCCTCCACTCCATCACAGACCTTCCCTTTTGTTCCTTCCTCCCCTCCCCCCTTTCCCTGCCTTTGTACTTGCACAAAATCTGTTACATCTCGAACTTTTTCCAGTTCTAATGAAGTATAGTGAACAGTGAGGAGGAGAGGGATAGACTTCAGGAAGACACAGACAGGCTGGTGGGATGGGCGGACACGTGGCAGATGAAATTTAACGCAGAAAAGTGCAAAGTGATGCATTTTGGGAGGAAGAACGAGGAGAGACAATATAAACTAAAGGGTACAATCCTAAAGGGGGAGCATGAACAGAGACACCTGGGGGTATATGTGCACAAATTGTTGAAGGTTAAAAAAGCTTACGGGATCCTGGGCTTCATAAATAGAGGCAGAGAGTACAAAAGCAAGGAAGTTATGATGAACCTGTATAAAACACGGGATTGGCCTGAACTGGAGTATTGTGTCCAATTCTGGGCACGGCACTTTAGGAAGGATGTGACGGCCTTAGAGAGGGTGCAGAGAGATTTCCGAGAATGGTTCCAGGGATGAGGGACTTCAGTGATGTGGATAGACTGGAGAAGCTGGGGTTGTTCTCCTTGGAACAGAGAAGGTTGAGAGGAGATTTGATCGAGGTGTTCAAAATCATGAGGGGTCTGGACAGAGTAGATCGAGAGAAACTGTTCCCATTGGTGGAAGGGTCGGGAACCAGAGGACACAGATTTAAGGCGATTGACAAAAGAACCAAAGGCGACATGAGGAAAAACGTTTTTACGCAGCGAGTGGTTAGGATCTGGAATGCGCTGCCCGAGAGGGTGGTGGAGGCAGACTCAATCGTGGCTTTCAAAAGGGAATTGGATAAGTACCTGAAGGAATAAAATTGCAGGGGAAAGGGCGGGGGAGTGGGACTGGCTGAGGTGCTCTTGCAGGGAGCCGGCACGGGCTCGATGGGCCAAATGGCCTCCTTCTGTGCTGTAACCGTTCTGTGATAAATCATTGACCTGAAATGCTAACTCTTGTCCCCTCTCCACAGATACGGCCTGACCTGTTTTTATATAAAATGAGAGTCTGTCTTCTCCTGTGACAGAGACCAGTTAAATATGTTTGTGGCAGTGGTGGTCGAGGGATAAATAAGGAGCCGGGACTCGAGGAGAACTCCCTGCTCTTCTTCAAATCCGGTCCACAGGATTTAGTAACAGTGTAGAAAATGGCCCGTGCTCAGCGCTGCCTCCCACTGGCGGATTAACTGAAATGCACGGCAGCGCGGAGTGTCGGAGTCCTGGTCACGGACCAGGAGTTGGGAGTGGGAGTGGAGCGGGGTAACTGGTGCTGGACAGTACTGGGGGACAGGACTATTAAACAGCGGGGGAGACAGACCAAGTTTAGGAAGTGTTTGGGTTGGTGCAGCAGCTGGGAGTCCGGGAGATCAGAGCACACAGCGGGAAACTCCAGCTGGAATGTTCAGAAGCAGGAATCTCTCAATTTACTTCACGCCTTCAGCTGCCTGGGCCCCAAGCTCTGGAACTTCCTCCCTAAACCTCTCCCCACTCTCTCTCCTCCTTCAAGATGCTCCTTAAATCCGACCTCTCTGACCAAGGATCTGCCCTCGTATCTCCTGCTGTGGCTCAGTGTTTGTTCGAGAAGCACCTTGAGACGTTTTACTACGTTATAGGTGCTATATAAATGCAAGTTGGTGTTGTAGTTGGTCTATGCCGGGGTTTATGCTCCACACCAGCCCCCTCCCACCCCTCTCCAGCTCACCCCATCACCATATCCTTCTATTCCTTTCTCCCTCATGTGTTTATCCAGCTTCCCCTTAAATACATCGATACTATTCGCCTCAACCCCTCCCTGTGGCAGCGAGTTCCACATTCTCACCATTCTCTGGGTAAAGAAGTTTCTCCTGAATTCCCCATTGGGTCTATTAGTGACTGGCCTCTAGTTGTGCTCTTCCCCACAAGTGGAAACATTCTCTCTGTATCCACTCTATCAAAACCTTTCATCATTTTAAAGACCTCTATGAGGTCACCCCTCAGCCTTCTCTCAAAGAGCCCCAGTCTGTTCAGTTTTTCTGATGGTTGCAACCTCCCAGTTCTGATAACAGCCGTGTAAATCTTTACTTTAGCACTTCCTGCCCATCTCCAGGCACAACAGCTGGTCTCACTCGCTGACTCGAGGAGCACTTGATCCCAATAGGGTTCCTTCCCAGGGTAGTTTTGTCTCCTCCCTCCCTCCCTCCCTCCCACCCCCTTTCTCGGGCCGGGCTGAGGGGAAAAGGCTCACGCGTGACTGGGATTGAGTGTCTGTGCCCCAGCCCTGAGCCAGACCCGCTGATGGTCTGCGCACCTGATTCAGGGACGTGGATTCAATCTCTGAGTCCAGCAAACTATCAGAATCTCGCTTTAGGTTCTCCCATCTCGGAACTCGTTCCCCGCCCTGTAATTAGACGGGAAAGAGGTTACAGTAACGAAGGCAGAACTCGGTGAATTTCAGAGCATTGATTGCACAAATACATTTACATTTCCAACAGTGACAGACAGATAAAGCCCCCCGGGCTATCCAGCCTGTCCCACACAATTGCAATACCTTTAAAAAAAAATTAGTTCCTGGGATGTGGGCGTCGCTGGCAAGGCCGGCATTTATTTATTTATTTATTTATTTTTTTGGAAATTCGTAGCCAATCGTTCCAATTCTTTGTCAAATCACAAACGCCAGAGGTCACCTTGCACACGCCAAGGATCACTCTGCGCCAATGTTCTTAGCCAAAAGGCCTAGAGCCACTGCACCGTTCCTGGAAGTACTGCAATACCAGGTTCGTGCCATGGAGGTGGATGGGTCAAGCCACCCCACCCACCTCCCCAATTGCCATCCCTAATTGCCCCTCGAGAAGGTGGTGGTGAGCTGCCGCCTTGAGCCGCTGCAGTCCGTGTGGTGAAGGTGCTCCCACAGTGCTGTTAGGGAGGGAGTTCCAGGATTGTGACCCAGCGACGATGAAGGAACGGCCGATATATTTCCCAGTCAGGATGGTGTGTGACTGGGAGGGGAATGTGGAGGTGGTGGTGTTCCCATGCGCCTGCTGCCCTTGTCCTTCTAGGTGGTAGAGGTCGCGGGTTTGGGAGGTGCTGTCGAAGAAGCCTTGGCGAGTTTCGTGTATCACAATAGATACAACCTCACCCCAAATAAATGTGATCTCCTGGGCGAGGTGAAAAAACAGATTAAAAACCCATGCCAATCTAAGGGAAAAAAAATCTGGGAAATTCCTCTCCGACCCATCTAGGTGATCAAAACAGGTCCAAGAGATCACCCTTGCCCTGAATTCCCTGAAGGACCTCCCTTTTGTAAGAGGCTTGACAGGGTAGATGCAGGGAGGGTGTTTCCCCCGGGGCTGGGGAGTCTAAAACCAGGGGTCACGGTCTCAGGATAAGGGGTCGGCCATTTAGGACTGAGATGAGGAGGAATTTCTTCACTCAGAGGGTGGTGAATCTTTGGAATTCTCTGCCCCAGAGGGCTGTGAGGCTCAGTCGTTGAGTATATTCAAGGCGGAGATCGATAGATTTTTGGATATTAAGTGAATCAAGGGATATGGGGATAGGCAGGAAAGTGGAGTTGAGATCGAAGATCAGCCATGATCTTATTGAATGGCGGAGAGCAGGCTCGAGGGGCCGAATGGCCGACTCCTGCCCCTATTTCTTATGTTGTTATGATCTCCGCCCCAGCCAGTAACAGGCCCAGCTCTCGCTTGAGGGAATTAAACATCAATGAGCAGTGGCCGATTGATTCCGGGGGGTGGGAAGCTTTGAGTTGAGCAGAAATGTCTCCGGAGGTGCAGCTTTTAACGTCACGGAAATTAAATTACAGTAAGCGAGAGAGAATAAACCCTGTGGTTACCTCGGGAGTTTTGCCCTGTGCGCTTCTTCTGAGTCGCATTGTGTTGTTGCTCAGAGCGGCGGCCATGCTTTGCTGGGGCAGCGGCCTCCGAGATTGGCTCTCCGTATCCTCACTGGAATTCTCGTCCGAGTCCCGACGTGCTGCTCGGTGCTGAGCATCCTGCAAACACCACACAGCTTTCCAAACCAGCCCCCATTCTCGCACAAACCTCAGGGTGCAAACGCTCGGGTCAATCCCTGCCTCGCCCCACAACTGCAAGCTGATTTTTTTTAAACCCTTAAAATATTTGAAACTATGAGTGAGCAGGCAGCGCAAACTAACCCACACATCATTAACCAATTTACCAGTTAATGCGCACATCATTAACCAATCTACTAGTTAACCCACACATCATTAACCAATCTACCAGTTAATGCACACATCATTAACCAATCTACTAGTTAACCCACACATCATTAACCAATCTACCAGTTAATGCACACATCATTAACCAATCTACTAGTTAACCCACACATCATTAACCAATCTCCAGATTAGTCCTGTACTAGTAACCGATCTAGTAATCAGCCAATCGACAGGTAAGGCATCGAGGAATATGGAGAAGATGCTCCAGAAATGAAGTTAAGGTACAGACCGGCCATGATCTGATTGAATGGGGGCAGCAGGCTCGAGGGGCTGAATGGCCTCCTCCTGTTCCTGTGTAACAGGCTCGAGGGGCTGAATGGGCCTCCTCCTGTTCCCATGTAACAGGCTCGAGGGGCTGAATGGCCTCCTCCTGTTCCCATGTAACAGGCTCGAGGGGCTGAATGGCCTCCTGTTCCTGTGTAACAGGCTCGAGGGGCTGAATGGCCTCCTCCTGTTCCTGTGTAACAGGCTCGAGGGGCTGAATGGGCCTCCTCCTGTTCCTGTGTAACAGGCTCGAGGGGCTGAATGGCCTCCTCCTGTTCCTGTGTAACAGGCTCGAGGGGCTGAATGGCCTCCTCCTGTTCCTGATGTTCTAACCGTGCGCATCAAATCTTTCCAAAGACGGTGAGGAGACTCACTCTGCGAAGGTTGGAGCTTGGGCCCGTGGAGCACCGACCCAGCTTCCTCAACAGGTTCCTGGTCTGCGTCCCTCTGGGGGAAAGGAAAATACACTTCATTAAACATGTAAGCTTGAGGGAATAAAATGCAGCTACAGCATTCCCTGAATCTGGTAAGGATCTCTGGGGGGGGTGTGTCCCTGCGGGGGATCTCTGGGGGGGGGGGGGGGTGTCCCTGCGGGGGATCTCTGGGGGGGGGGGGGGGGTGTCCCTGCGGGGGATCACTGAGGGTGAGGGGGGATCTCTGGGGGGGGGGGGGTGTCCCTGCGGGGGATCTTGGGGGGGGGGTGTCCCTGCGGGGGATCTCTGGAGGGGGGGGGGTGTCCCTGCGGGGGATCTCTGGGGGGGGGGGGGGGGGGTGTCCCTGCGGGGGATCACTGAGGGTGAGGGGGGATCTCTGGGGGGGGGGGGGTGTCCCTGCGGGGGATCTTGGGGGGGGGGTGTCCCTGCGGGGGATCTCTGGAGGGGGGGGGGTGTCCCTGCGGGGGATCTCTGGGGGGATCTCTGGGGGGGGTGTCCCTGCGGGGGATCTCTGGGGGGGGGGGGGGGGGGGTGTCCCTGCGGGGGATCACTGAGGGTGAGGGGGGGGGTGTCCCTGCGGGGGATCTTTGGGGGGGGGGGGGGGGGGTGTCCCTGCGGGGGATCACTGAGGGTGAGGGGGGGGGTGTCCCTGCGGGGGATCACTGGGGGGGGGGGGGGGTGTCCCTGCGGGGGATCTCTGGGGGGGGGGGGGGGGGAGGATCTCGGCTCTTTGCACATCCCTGGAACAAAAATAAAATAAAACGGGGAAGGTGGCTCAACCGTGGCTAACAAGAGAAATTAAGGATAGTGTTAAATCCAAGGAAGAGGCATATACATTGGCCAAAAAAAGCAGCAAACCTGAGGATTGGGAGAAATTTAGAATTCAGCAGAGGAGGACAAAGGGTTTAATGAGGAGGGGGAAAATAGAGTATGAGAGGAAGCTTGCTGGGAACATAAAAACTGACTACAAAAGCTTCTATAAATATGTGAAGAGAAAAAGATTAGTGAAGACAAATGTAGGTCCCTTGCAGTCAGATTCAGGTGAATTTATAATGGGGAACAAAGAAATGTCAGACCAATTGAACAAATACTTTGGTTCTGTCTTCACGAAGGAAGACACAAATAACCTTCCGAATGTACTAGGGGACTGAGGGTCGAGTGAGAAGGAGGAACTGAAGGAAATCCTTATTAGGCGGGAAATTGTGTTAGGGAAATCGTGTTAGGGAAATCGATGGGATTGAAGGCCGATAAATCCCCGGGGCCTGATAGTCTGCATCCCAGAGTACTTAAGGAAGTGGCCCTAGAAATAGTGGATGCATTGGTGATCATTTTCCAACAGTCTATCGACTCTGGATCAGTTCCTAAAGACTGGAGGGTAGCTAATGTAACACCACTTTTTAAAAAGGGAGGGAGAGAGAAAACGGGTAATTATAGACCGGTTAGCCTGACATCAGTAGTGGGGAAAATGTTGGAATCAATTATTAAGGATGAAATAGCAGCGCATTTGGAAAGCAGTGACAGGATCGGGCCAAGTCAGCATGGATTTATGAAAGGGAAATCATGCTTGACGAATCTTCTGGAATTTTTTGAGGATGTAACTAGCAGAGTGGACAAGGGAGAACCAGTGGATGTGGTGTATTCTTACTTTCAAAAGGTCTCGCACAAGAGATTGGTGTGCAAAATCAAAGCGCATGGTATTGGGGGCAATGTACTGATGTGGATAGAGAACTAATTGGCAGACAGGAAGCAGAGAGTCGGGATAAACGGGTCCTTTTCATAATGGCAGGCAGTGACTAGTGGAGTGCCGCAGGGCTCAGTGCTGGGACCACAGCTCTTTACAATATACATTAACGATTTAGATGAAGGAATTGAGTGTAATATCTCCAAGTTTGCAGATGACACTAAACTGGGTGGCGGTGTGAGCTGTGAGGAAGATGCTAAGAAGCTGCAGGGTGACTTGGACAGGTTAGGTGAGTGGACAAATGCATGGCAGATGCAATATAATGTGGATAAATGTGAGGTTATCCATTTTGGGGGCAAAAACACGAAGGCAGATTATCTGAATGGCGGCAGATTAGGAAAAGGGGAGGTGCAACGAGACCTGGGTGTCGTGGTACATCAGTCATTGAAAGTTGGCATGCAGGTAGAGCAGGCGGTGAAGAAGGCAAATGGTATGTTGGCCTTCATAGCTAGGGGATTTGAGTATAGGAGCCTCAGCTGGAATATTGTGTTCAGTTTTGGTCTCCTAATCTGAGGAAGGACGTTCTTGCTATTGAGGGAGTGCAGCAAAGGTTCACCAGACTGATTCCAGGGATGGCTGGACTGTCATATGAGGAGAGACTGGATCAACTGGGCCTTTATTCACTGGAGTTTAGAAGGATGAGAGGGGATCTCATAGAAACGAACAAGATTCTGACGGGACTGGACAGGTTAGATGTGGGAATAATGTTCCCGATGTTGGGGAAGTCCAGAACCAGGGGTCACAGTCTAAGGATAAGGGATAGGCCATTTAGGACCGAGATGAGGAGAAACTTCTTCACCCAGAGAGTGGTGAACCTGTGGAATTTCCTGCCGCAGAGAGTTGTTGATGCCAGTTCATTGGATATATTCAAGAGGGAGTTAGATATGGCCCTTACAGCTAAAGGGATCAAGGGGTATGGAGAAAAAGCAGGAAAGGGGTACTGAGGTGAATGATCAGCCATGATCTCATTGAATGGCGGTGCAAGCTCGAAGGGCCGAATGGCCTGCTCCTGCACCTATTTTCTATGTTTCTACGTTAAGGAGAATAACCCCAGCTTCTCCAGTCTCCCCACATAACTGAAGTCCCTCATCCCCGGGACCATTCCAGTAAATCTCCTCTGCGCCCTCTCCAAGGCCTTGAAATCCTTCTTAAAGTGCGATGCCCAGAATTGGCCGCAATACGCCAGCTGGGGCCTATAAACGGTTTAGCGTAACTACCGTGCTTTGTGCTCTAAGCCTCTGTTTATAAAGCCAAGGATCCCGTGTGTGGATAACTGGACCAGTGCACAGTCATAACTCAGGGCCTATTCTAAAGCTGTACATTCATTATTTTTATATATTTTCATTATAAATTCCAATGTCAACATTCATAATGGGAACAATGTACCTGAACTGGTCACGTTGTAATTACACGCTCCTGCCAGTGGGGGGGTGGCGCTGCAGCACCACAGTTTGAGAGTCAATTACCATTAGGAATGTTGAGGGGTATTTATAATAAGAAATAAATTGACACGAAATTCGTTCATATTCATGATTTTTAATCTATTAAATTTGGGAATTACAGGAAGGTTTATGGACGTTAATTCTGCGCGTCACCAGGCAGGGTAAAGTTGTTTGTAAGGTCGCAAAGCTCACCTCCTGCGCCGGCCTCCGTTGGTGGGGGAAGCGGTGTGTCTCTGGGTCGAGACGATCTGGCAATGCACTGTCCCCAGCAGCAGCATCAGGACCATGGGGCTGACGATTTCACTGATGTACAAAACTGGCACCAGCAGATACAGGCCGATTGTGACCACTTGAAAACACAGAAAGACAGAGTCGGTGTCGCTCTCGACACAACAGCTGGGGGGGGGGGCGGGGGAGCGCAGTCGCGGCGGGAAGGGTGAATGTTCCAGAATGTTTTTGCAACGCACCTTCCAGGAAGTAGAGCAGCAGGAGCCATGTGAATGTTCCCAGGGAGGTGACCTGGATCCACCAGTGGCTGAAGAACGGGAAGAACAAGACGCGCACGATTCCCTTCCGCGTCAGCGAGGTCCACGGGCTTTCGGGCTTTGCTTTGATAAAGGTTGAACCTGGACAATGAAGACAAATGGTTAGAAAGGATGTAGAGGCAGCGGAGAAGGTGCAAAATCATCATCACACGGCCGACACAGAGAGCATAGGTCGCATGGCCTCCTTCTGTGCCATAACGATCCATCATTCTATGATAACAGCACTGAGAGGCTATATAAGGGGCGATTTGATAAAGGTGTTCAAAGCCACAAAGAGGTTGAAAGAAGGAAAGGAGGGGAAGGGAAGGGAAGGATGGAAGGAACAAAAAGAAAGAAAAAGACTTGCATTTATAGAGCAGCTTTAAAGACACCTCAAAGCACTTTACAGCCAAAGAAGTACTTTTGAAGAGCAGTCACTGTTGTAATGTGCGAATCGCAGCAGCCAATTTGTGCACAGCAAGCTCCCACAAACAGCAATGTGATAATAACCAGATAATCTGTTTTAGTGATGTTGATTGAGTGATAAATATAGGCCCCAGGACACCGGGAGATCTCCCCTGCTCTGCTTCGAAATAGTGCTCTTTATGTCCACCTGAGAGAGCAGACGGGGCCTTGTTTTAACATCTCATCCCAAAGTCGGCACCTCCGACAGTGCAGCACTCCCTCAGCACTGCACTGGGAGTGTCAGCCTGGATTTATGTGCTCAAGTCCCTGGAGTGGGACTTGAACCCACAACCTTCGGACTCAGAGGTAAGGGTGCTGCCCACTGAGTCACGGCTGATACTCTAAATAAGGAGAACCTGCTTCCGAGGATCGGGAACTAAAGGACACAGAAAACAATGGATTTTCGCAGCGAGTTGTTGTGATCGGGAACGCGCTGCCTGACAGGGCGGTGGGAGCAGATTCAATAGTGACTTTCAAACCGGGAATTGGATAAATAGGGGAAACATTCACAGGGTTGTGGGGAAAGAGCGGGGGGAGTGGGACTGATTGGATCGCTCCGTCACAGAGCCAGCACAGTGTGCTGTATCGTCCTATTCTAACTCTCAGGAAAACTGAAGAGGCTAGAGGACTTTTCTCTCGAAAAGAGATGGCTGAGAGGTGACATGATAGAAGTCTCCAAGGTTACAACAGGGTTTGAGAGAGTAAACGTAGAGACTTGTGGAGGAAGTTCAAATCTAGGGGCCATCAATATAGGCAGTCACTAATAAATCCAATGGGGAATTCAGGAGAAACTTCTTTCCCCAGAGAGCGGTGAGAATGTGGAACTCGCTGCCACAGGGAGGGGTTGAGGTGAATAGTATCGATGTGTTTAAGGGGAAGCTGGATAAACACATGAGGGAGAAAGGAATAGAAGGATATGGTGATGGGGTGGGAGGGGGCTGGTGTGGAGTGGTGGGCCCAATGGCCTGTTTCTGTGATGTACATTGTGTGTGATTATTTAATTTGCTGAGAATTGGGTTCCTAAAAAAAACAAACAAAATGTAACTGTTTTACGGCAGCAAAAGCTGAGCGAGATTAAAAAGGCCGAATGTGATTTCTTTTTATAAATGGAGAAAGCTCCCTCACTGCCCTCACCTCTGACAAGGTCGACATCGATCAGCTCCGACTTTATCCGGCCCGTCTTTTTCGGCTTGCTTCGTAGTCCCTGGGATTAAGCAAACATGTTTCGTTTAACAATGCTGCACCTCCTCCAACAGGCGTTCGAGCGCATGTGGTTCGGGGGGCTGCGCCTCACATGCTCTCTGCACACTGAGCCCCTCACGTGACCCGCTGACAGGCTCCACAATATTTCTAACACACCTGGGGATTCCTCGAGCACTGTGCTGCAGACTAAACAATTTAACAAACGGAGGCATGAATTTTATCGGGAACATTCAGTGGTGTTCCTATCCAAGTGACGATCGACAGGACGGTGTGCGGACCCCTGGGGCAGACACGGTCGGTGCAATCATGGTCACCAGGGTACCAGCCGCTGCCACAAACCTCCATCACAATATTTTCCAATTTGCAACAACTTACATTTATATAGCATCTTTAATGTAACTAAATGGTTCAAGGCGGGTTATTGTAGAACGGGCTCTACACTGATTGGTCCATGTCCGCGTTATCAGACATACTCTGACACCGAGACACGCAAGTAGAAATTAGCGCAGGTGACAAAATGCTTGGTCAAAGAGGTCGGTTTTAAGGAGTGTCTTAAAGGAGGAGAGAGAGGTTTAGGGAGGGAGTTCCAGAGCTTGGGGCCCAGGCAACAGAAGGCACGGCCACCGACGGTGGAGCGATTATAATCAGGGATGCTCAAGAGGGCAGAATGTCGATTGTCACTTGGATATGAACAACGCTGTATGCTCCCTATAGAATTGATGCTTCCGTTTATTAAATTGTTTAGTCTGCAGCTCAGTGCTCGAGGAATTCCCAGGCATGTTAGAAATGTGTGGAGCCTGGCAGCAGGCCACGTGGGGGGCTCAGTGCGGAGAGAGCATGTGAGGCACAGCCCCCCCAGAGCCGCAAACATCTCGGGGGGGGGGGGGGGGGGGGGGAGGGGGTTATGGGGCCGGAGGAGATTACAGAGATAGGTAGGGAGGGGCGAGGCCATGCCCTACACTGACCAGTTGGTACTCACTATACACGCAGATTAATCGAGACCCGCGACACACACACTGACCAATCCCTGCGAGCAAGGTGGTGTGCAATAAAGTATAATCGTTACTGGAAAGGATTGCTTTTTTTTAAAAAAAAACTTCAACCCTTTATTTATATTTTGACCCTGGGACCAGGAACGATAGCGGGTCTCCTCCCCGCGCCCCCAGTCTTCCTGACTTAGCAAAAGCAGATCTGTGAGATTGTTAATCAAGAATGGCGGGAGCCCTGGCCAACTGTGGCCATGCAGCGAGTTTAACAACCATGGGGACTCACTGACTGTGCTCGGTGGATTAATCACCGGGCACCCGAAGCACTGTGTCACAACCAGGAACACAGAAATTTACAGCGCAGAAGGAGGCCATTCCGGCCCATCGTGTCCGCGCCGGCCGACAAAGAGCCGCACGGCCCTCGGTCAGCAGCCCTGAAGGTTACACATAAACCTACAAACAATGACGGAAAGGTAAAGAGCACCCAGCCCACCCAGTCCGCCTCACACAACTGCGACACCCATTTTACTGAAACATTCTGCACTCCACCCCAACCGGAGCAAGTGATCTCCTGGGAGAGGCAAAACCAGATAAAAACCCAGGCCCATTGGGGGAAAAAAAATTTGGGAAAATTCCTCTCCGACCCATCCAGGCGATCGACACTAGTCCAGGAGATCACCCTGGCCGTATTCTATTCCCTGCAGTACTTACCATTATATCTTCACCATCCAACAAGAGGTTATCCAGTCTGATCCCAATTATCAGCTTGAGGTCTGTAACCCTGCAGGTTACTGCACTTTAAGTGCCCATCCAACCTTCTCTTAAAAGTGGTGAGGGTTTCTGCATCCACCACTCTTCCAGGCAGCGAGTTCCAGACCCCCACAACCCTCTGCGTAAAGAAGCCCCCCTCAAATCCCCTCTAAACCTTCCACCATCCACCTTAAAACTATGCCCCTCGTAATAGGCCCCTCCACCAATGGAAATAGACCCTTGCTATCCACCATGTCCAGGTCCTTCAATATTTTGTACATCTCAATGAGGTCTCCTCTCAACCTCTTCTGTTCCAGTGAGAACAAACCCAGCCTATCCAATCTGCCCTCATAACTAAGATTCTCCATTCCAGGCAGCATCCTCGTAAATCTCCTCTGCACCCTCTCTCCTGCAATCACGTCCTTCCTATAATACGGCGACCAGAACTGCACGCAGTACTCCAGCTGTGGCCTAACCAAAATATTATACAATTTAAGCATAACCTCCCTGCTCTTATATTCTCGGCCAATAAAGGCAAGCATTCCGTATGCCTTTTTAACCACCTTATCCACCTGGCCTGCTACTTTCAGGGATCTGTGGACAAACACTCCAAGGTCCCTTTGTTCATCTACACTATTAAGTGGCCTACCGCTGAATGTGTAAACCCTTTCCTCATCAGCCCTCCCAAAGTGCATTACCTCACACTTCTCTGAATTTAATTCCATTTGCCACTGCTCTGACCACCTGACCAGTAGATTGATATCCTCCTGCAACCCATGACTTTCCTCTTCATTATCAACCACACAGCCAATTTTAGTGTCGTCTGCAAACTTCTTAATCATACTCCCTATATTCAAATCTAAATCATTGATATATATCGCAAAAAGCAAGGGACCCAGTACTGAGCCCCGGGGAACCCCACTGGAAACATCCTTCCAGTCACAAACCACCCCCCTCCCCCAACCCCGAGCCACGCTGTGGGGAAAGCGAGTGTGACCTGGCTCTCAATCACAGGGCGAGCGAGAGGCTTGGTGCATTCTATCCAAGTGTTACACGGGTCACGTGGCCCACCTTAATCTCCGTCTGCTCGATCGACTTTTCCCAGATCTGCTGGTCGTATGCCCCGATCTGAAACAGTAAGAATTCCAATCAGGCAAATTGTTAGTTGGTGACCGATGGGTGGGCAGCTGTGTGTTGCAAGCAGCGCTGTATGGAAACGTGTGAATATTGCCTGGCTTTCAGTAACTCACCAATGAGAAACACTAAGTGCAGGGGGAGAGGGAGCGAGTGTGTGAGTGAGTGTCAGAGCGCGAGAGTGTGCATGCTTGAGTGAGAGCGTGTCTGTGCATGTGCAAGTTTGTGTGAGCAAGTGTGTGAGTGGAAAGTGAAAACAAAGAAACATCTTGTATCCACACTCCCCGAAAGTGAATTCCTGCTCAATACCCAGTTGTTCAACCACCACCCCGTGGCTTGTTACACGGCCTCTGCTATTTTTTACAAACCATCAAACGGCAGTCGATTAAAACAAATAAGGACCACAAAAGAGAGAACATGAAAAATATCTTAAACTAATATTTCACGCCGAATTAGAGTCACAAAGGCTGGAGCTAGCAGGAAAAACTGAACAGGCTGAGATTCTTTTTGCTGGAAGAGAGAAGGTTGAGGGTTGACCTGATAGATGTCTTTACAATTAAGAAGGGGTTCGATGCAGTAAACGTAGAGATGGTTCCGCTTGTGGGGGAAACCAGAATTAGAGACCATAAATATCAGTCACTAATAAACCCAATGGGGAAATCAGGAGAAACTTCTTTACCCAGAGAGTGGTGAGAATGTGGAACTCGCTGCCACAGGGAGGGGTTGAGGTGAATAGTATCGATGCATTTAAGGGGAAGCTGGATAAACACATGAGGGGGAAAGGTATAGAAGGATATGGTGATGGGGTGAGATGGAGATGGGTGGGAGGGGGCGAGAATAAACCCCGGCACGGAGCGGTGGGCCCAATGCCCCTCTGAATGCCAGGCTCTAGCTCTGTTGCCCCAGATGTTGGTACGAACCTTTCTCTGGTACCATGTGATGGCGTCAGTTGATTTCGAGGCCATTTGGTTCTCGATCACCAGCGTCTCATCTTACCTGGAAAAGGAGAATGGTGATAAGGCAGGAGGCGTGTCTGGGCCTCGGTCTCAGGCACAACGGGCAGTTTTCACCATCGCCAACAAACCTGAACCCCAAAAACCGAACTTACACAGAGCGATGTCAGAAGGGTAACACCTGGAACCCCGGGAATAGACAACACTGCACTCCTCTATCCCCCCAGTGACCCCAACCCCTCCCCCCGTAACCTCTCTTCCCCCCCATTGATCCCTCCCCCGTAACCTCTCTCCCCCCATTGACCCCTCTACCCGCCAGTGACCCTCTCCCCCTCCCCCCAGTGACCCCTCTCTCCCCCTTTCCCAGTGACCCCACTCTCCCCCTCCCCCAGTGACCCCACTCTCCCCCTCCCCCCAGTGACCCCACTCTCCCCCTCCCCCCAAGTGACCCCACTCTCCCCCTTCCCCCAGTGACCCCACTCTCCCCCCTCCCCAGTGACCCCACTCTCCCCCTCCGCCCCAGTGACCCCTCTCTCCCCCTCCCCCCAGTGACCCCTCTCTCCCCCCTCCCCAGTGACCCCACTCTCCCCCTCCCCCCCAGTGACCCCTCTCTCCCCTCCCCCAGTGACCCCTCTCTCCCCTCCCCCCAGTGACCCCACTCTCCCCCTTCTCCCCAGTGACCCCACTCTCCCCTTCCCCCAGTGACCCCACTCACCCCCTTCCCCCAGTGACCCACTCTCCCCCTTCCCCCCAGTGACCCCAATCTCCCCCTTCCCCCAGTGACCTCTCCCCCAGTGACCCCTCTCTCCCCCTCCCCCCAGTGACCCCACTCTCCCCCTTTCCCCAGTGACTCCACTCTCCCCCTTCCCCCAGTGACCCCACTCTCCCCTTCCCCCAGTGACCCCACTCTCCCCCTCCCCCCAGTGACCCCACTCTCCCCATTCCCCCAGTGACCTCTCCCCTTCCCCCAGTGACCTCTCCCCCCAGTGACGCCAATCTCCCCTTTCCCCCAGTGACCCCTCTCTCCCCCCAGTGACCCCTCTCTCCCCTCCCCCCAGTGACCCCTCTCTCCCCCCCAGTGACCCCTCTCTCCCCCTCCCCCCGTGACCCCACTCCCCCCCTCCCCCGTGACCCCACTCCCCCCCTCCCCCAGTGACCCCACTCACCCCTCCCCCCAGTGACCCCCCTCCCCCCAGTGACCCCCCTCCCCCCAGTGACCCCTCTCTCCCCCCCCCCAGTGACCCCTCTCTCCCCCTCCCCCCAGTGACCCCACTCTCCCCATTCCCCCAGTGACCTCTCCCCCAGTGACCCCAATCTCCCCTTTCCCCCAGTGACCCCTCTCTCCCCCCCAGTGACCCCTCTCTCCCCCCTCCCCCCGTGACCCCCCTCCCCCCTCCCCCGTGACCCCACTCACCCCCTCCCCCAGTGACCCCCCTCCCCCCAGTGACCCCTCTCTCCCCCCCAGTAACCCCTCTCTCCCCCTCCCCCCGTGACCCCACTCCCCCCCTCCCCGTGACCCCACTCCCCCCCTCCCCCGTGACCCCACTCACCCCCTCCCCCAGTGACCCCCCTCCCCCAGTGACCCCTCTCTCCCCCCCCCAGTGACCCCTCTCTCCCCCTCCCCCCAGTGACTCCACTCTCCCCCCCCCAGTGACCCCACTCTCCCCCTC